>NW_026866074.1:0-71076 GCF_026571515.1 Ruditapes philippinarum | reverse complement strand
AGCCGCTACACTGTTAGCCCGCCCACTTCACACTGCCAGGTAATGTATCATAACATTTTTATGTTCAATCAATAAAGTTTTAGATTTTACCCCGTTGGCCCGCCAGCCCGCCCAGTTCACACTGCTAGCCCGCTACACTGTCAGCGCCGTCCAATTCACACTGCTAGGAAATGTATCATGAGGTTTTAATGTTGAATCAATAAAGTTTTAGATTTTAGCCCGCTGGCCCGCCAGCCCGCCCAGTTCACACTGCTAGCCCGCTACACTGCTAGCCCGCCCACTTCACACTGCCAGGTAATGTATCATAACGTTGTCATGTTGAATCAATAAAGTTTTAGATTTTAGCCCGCTGGCCCGCCAGCCCGCCCAGTTCACACTGCTAGCCCGCTACACTGTTAGCCCGCCCACTTCACACTGCCAGGTAATGTATCATAACATTTTTATGTTCAATAAATAAAGTTTTAGATTTTAGCCCGCTGGCCCGCTCTCCCGCCAGCCCGCCAGCCCGCCCATTTCACACTGTTAACCCGCTATACTGCTAGCCCGCCCAGTTCACACTGTTAGCCCGCTAGACTGCTTGCCCGCCCAGTTCACACTGTTAGCCCGCTAGACTGCTAGCCCGCTCAGTTCATACTGTTAGCCCGCTAGACTGCTAGCCCGTTAGCCCGCGTACTTCACGGACATAGAAATTCAAAGGTTTATTGCCAGTTTAAAAGCGCAATAATATGTAACATACAGCAGTTAACAGTTACAAACTATTCGATGAGCAATAATATTTTAAATATTTCAATAAAGATATCAGATCTCTATTATATTTATCATTTTCCGGTCTTACTGGGTTTGTCGTGGTTTTATATCCGTGGTTTTATATCTGGTTTAAACCGTTTTCCACCTAATAGATACAAATGAATGACTAATAAACCCATAGTTAATAAAAAAAAAACGGTATACGAAGTTTTAAACGAATTTCTTTTTCTACGACAAAGCTAATATGAAAAGAGTTTGCTTATTCAATAGGGATAGACAAACAATTGAGAGTAATGCGTTTTGACAACGTAATATATTTAATTAAGATATTTGATAATCATTATACAACGAGAACGTTTTTTCTTTCTTTGTATTTTTCATTTATACCAAGGTTTATATTACCGTACATGTTTCTATTTAAGATAAGATTTTTTAAATTGTTTCTGATATACTACAGTTGTATATGGGATGGTTTGGCTTCTATTTATCTCCTGCTCCTCCACCATCACCACCACCTCCACCACCACGGCCACCATCACCACCACCCCGCCGCCACCGCCGTCAACCGCCGCGCGCCACCGCCAACGCCCAACCGCAAATTTCCACGGCCACCAACCACTACCTCCCAACCACCCCTACCTTTCACACCACTTCACACCATCCACCATTACCAAACCAATACCCACGCCGTCGCCGCCACTGCCACCACCAACCACCACCATACCACCGCACTACCACCGCCACCACCTCATTACCTCCCACGCCACCATCACACTACCACCCCTTTCACACAACCACCACCGCAAAAACCTCACCGCCTTCACACTACCACCACCACTACTACCACCACCACCTCCACCACTACCACCACCTTTAAACCACCACCGCCACCACCATCTTCACACCACAAACACCTCCCACGCCACCACCACCAACACCACCGCAACCTCTTGGTGGTGGTGGTGTGAAGGTGGTGGTAGTGGTGGTGGCGGTGGTGGTTAGAAGGTGGTGGTTGTGGTGGTTTCGTGGTAGGTGGTGGTGGTTGTGGCGGTGGTAGTGGCGTGGGAGGTGGTGGTGTGGTGGCGTCGGCGGTGATGGTGGTGGTGGCGGTGTGAAGGTGGTGGTGGTAGTGGTGATGGTGGTGTGAAGGTGGTGGTAGTGGTGGTGGTGGTGTGAAGGTGGTGGTAGTAATGGTGGCGTGGGAGGTGGTAGTGGTGGTGGTTGTGGCGGTGTAAGTGGCGTCAGAGGTGGTGGTGGTGGCGGCGGCGGCGGTGGCGGCGACGGCAGCGGTGGTGGTGGTGGTGGTGATGGTGGCGGTGGTTGTGGAGGTGGTGTTGGAGGAGCAGGAGATAAATAGAAGACAGATTCTGTTTCCAGTCATACATGTTTATTGATAGAATTTACGCAGAAAAACATATTCTTTTTTTATACACACGTATTAAAATCTGATTGGCTGTTATTTACGGCATGACGTTATTCATCTATTTATGTTATCAATAGTCACGTGACCAAAATCGTTGGTCAAATAATCCTTTTGTCTGATTGGTTACATTCAGTCCGTAAGAAAAGAGAAACTGGACAATGTCATTTCTAAATTTAGATCAGCGCATGCGTATGATGTATTGCAGTGGTGACTTCAGTCATTTGGTGATTAGACGTCATAGAGTAAATATCATTACGCAGTAAGTTGAGTTTATTTTTCGAGTACAGTATTTTCAATGAAGAATGTTTAATAGAAATAGAGCGTTTATGCACTAGTGATTTTTATTTCGATTTTAGTCCGTATTCATAAAGAGCGCCTTAAACATTTCTTACGATACCAAACATGGCCGGGTTATATTGACTAAGGAAGGCGTAAATCCATATTTTACGCTTGAGTGATTTTACTTCATTTCTCGGGCCCTATCCGAGTCAGCGATACAAAAGTATACATTTCCTGAATCTAGTAAGTAATACGTTTCGTTCGATACAGGTATTGATCAGAGGAGAAAAAAATCGACATCCGGTTTGATCGCGTGACTAAAATGTACTCGTCAAAACCTTCAATATGATACCAAATACGACTATATTTCGTTCATAAACGAAAAAATTATGCCCGTTTTTCCGCATGACTGATTTTGTCTGCCATATTCAAACTCTCCTAACTTAGAAACGGTAAGGGATAGATCCAAATAATAATACATTTTCTGTATCTACTCGCAAAGATCTTTCAAACGGTATATAAATCTAAGGGTTTTATGGACTTTGAAAAAAATGGTTTAAAAACCGCATAACTCGAGAACAGCTGAAAATCGAATCGAGAACTTAGGGTTTATTTTGAAGCGTTTGGTCAGGTCTTTCAAATAATATGAAAATTGTCAAAATGTATATCGTAAAGTGTTGCACAAAAGACGAAAATCGCTTTTTCTGTTGTATTTTTGTTCGGTTTTAGTTACCATTGATAATAGTTTTTTTTTATAATTTTGCACATTCGTGATGATCAGTTTTAAAAAACATGTTGGCATTTCTTTTCCAAAATGAGTTTAAAATTATGCCCCAGTGGTAAACTGACACTTCAATAGCTTATTGCTAACCCGCTTTTACATTAGACGGATAAACTTTGACAGTTGAAAGGACCAGTGTTCGCATATCCGTCCCTAAATAAACGTACGCCAGACTGAGTGGCGACTTTAAAAGAGATTAATTTTGACAGTCGAATGAACCGTTGACCGCACATCCGTCCCTAAATAAACATACGCCAGACACTATGACTACGATCACGTTTGATACACTCGTGATCAGAGCATTTTAGAAATAATACACAAATGATTTGTGTCATTTGGATTCGGACCGCCGAGGAGTAAACAAGTACTATTTTTATTCAATGCATATTATTTATTTTGACCATCATCAGCTATTTGTATTTTTTTAAATTCTAGTTTATTTGCTTTTATTAATAAAAATGTTAAGCACGTATCTATTTACAGACATTTCTTTTATAAAGGATGTAACTATCTCTCCGTTTAGGGCCGAGGACCTGACCTACAATGTCCGCGATTCAAGCCCTAGATCGTGTATACAAGTCAGCTCCGTATACTTCCGGGAGATTAAAAATAGATTTCTAAAAATAGACGGATGATAACATTCTAAATATAGAATCCAATATGGCGCCGCGCATGCGCAGTCTTGGGGCCAAACCGTCCCATATACTACTTACTACTAACACATTTTGTGTATTTATTTATATAATAAATTTCATCAAATTGTAACCATCTATCAAATGATTGTCACACAACTAGATGTATTCATGTATCTGCAGAAATTACATTGAATATTCAATTTGTTTTCCTTATTATTGTTAATTTTGGTTTGTTAATTATCACGATAATATGATAACTTGACGAATATTAACATTATGAACGGATGCGCAGGCTGGTCTGGATCCATGCTGGTCGCAAACCCATTATGTTGGTTTTGTCGTGACACGGCTCATATCTGTTCACGACTCACTTTCTTGTATTACGTAATTATTTTGCATTTTTCGCATGCTCGTTTTGCTATATTTTGACGTGATGTCATTTGTGTTTTATAAACTTTCCTTAACAGCGCGATTAGAGACTTGCATAATATAATTTTATTTAACCGTTCAAGTTTCAAATATTACGTATTAAACTTAAACTTATTCTTCATCCGCACGACACTACACTACAATACACTACACTACATTGCACTACACTACACTACATTACACTGCACTTTACTGCATTAGATTACATAACACTACACTACACTACACTATATTACATTACATTATACTGCACTACACTATTTTACATTACACTATATTACATTACACTACACTATATTACATTACATTACACTGCATTACACTATTTTATATAACACTATATCACATTACATTACATCAAACAACTCTACACTGCACTGCACTAAACTAAACTACACCACACCTAACCTCATTACACTAAACTTAAGTACACTACACTGTATTGCTCTTCAATACACTACGCTATATTACATTACATTACACTAAACTACTCTACACTACACTAAAATGAACTGCACTGCATTACACTACACTTCGCTTTGCTAGATCATCGTCTGTCAGATTGACAAAATGCACTCTAAACATTTGAATTGCTAAATTACAATCATGTATATGTATATCACATATAAGTGTAGAATATGACGTCGATTTAATAATAAGTAATCTCTGAAAACAGATCGCCACAGACTTATGAAAGATTTATCGACTGAAATTACTTGAATGCTTATTTAATTTGCATTAAGGTAAGATATCCCTTATGCTTTACCTCCGCAATGCAACAATTACTGCCAACTGTATTGAAATTGAGGGGCGTGGGTTCAAACCATAGAAGTGTCAACTTTTTCTTTTTGTTTATTTCTTTTATTATAATTTATGTTTCTCTCATATTCCTTTTGCAAAGGAAAAAGTGTTTAATTTTAATTATATAATTAATACGGGTATTTATTGGCTTATAAATATTAAATGGAATAAAAAAATATGGTACCTGATATTTTTTAAAGTCTGTTTAAATCAAAAGCTACATAATGGTAAATGTATTTAATATTTAACAATATAAACCAATATACTTCTGACAAAATTAAGGGAAACTTTGAAAACAGCCCCTCAATTTGGTATTTTTTTGGGGATTTTTTAATTAGGCTCTCCAAGCAGAGTCAAACATCATTTTCCAGTCTTAGTGGGTTTGTCGTGGTTTTATATCTGATTTAAACCGTTTTCCACCTAATAGATACAAATGAATGACTAATAAACCCATAGTTAATAAAAAAAAAACGGTAGACGAAGCTATATACGAGTTATTTTTTTCTACGACAATGCTAATATGCAAAGTGTTAGCTTATTCTATAGAGATAGACAAACAATTGAGAATGATGAGTTTTGACAACGTAATATATTTAATACTATAGTCATGATATAATTGTGTATTTTTCATTTATACCAAGGTTTAAATTACCGTACATTTTTCTATTTAAGATAAGATATTTTTTAATTGTTTCTGATATACTTCTAACACATGTTTAGTTTTATTTTTGTTTTTATTTAAATACAATACAAATAACTTTATTGTATATGATTTGATTATGATTTTTTAATAAGGCTCTCCAAGCAGAGTCAAACAAGTGTTAAAAATTGGTGGGGTATGGTAACATTTTGTGCACATTTCATAATTTTTAACATTTCATTTTTCTTTTGTTGATTGTTGGCCGAATGTTATTATTTCATAACAATAATAAATGGGAAAACTTTTTTCATAAGGATGATATTATAGTTTGTTTAGAGATTCTTCATTTCTGAAAAAGCCATTTACATAACCAATGTTTAGTTCATAAAAATGTCCATAACTCGTAAACTATTTGGTAAACTTTGTTTAAATTTTGAATGCAGATGTCCTTTAAGACATATAAGTGACCTATGTTTTTTTATAGTGTCCATTAGGGGGGATCTTCCTTTTTTTAAATAAAAATAAAAGTACAAGGAGTGTCCTAATTGTAAAGCAGTTTGGTGATTATCTCATATAACAGAGAAACAGTGTGTACACGTATAAATTATAATAATGAAAAAATCAGTTTTCGCTGACCAAATACGCTCCTATATTAAGGACCGTTGTGTTCTTGGTATACGTGCTAAGGACATATTTCAAGAATAGTGTATATGAGAAAAAGACTTTTGCAAGTAGTAAAATGTCGGAGAACACATTTCTCTGGTTATATTACAGTTACATTTATTCTTTTAAAAGGAAGTTGTATCTTCTGAGTCATGAAAACAGCTCGTACAGTACACATCTCAAAAGGATCTACTCATACCAGTCTTAAACAATCACTAAAAATGTAAAAAGTAAGTACACGATGGATACACCATCTGCTGACAAAAAACCCCAAAACATTGCTTCAAATGTATCCTAAATACAACAGTCGACCTTTTGTTAAATAACTACTAATGTTGAGACAGGGGTACATTTTAATGAGCCAAGCCATAACTTTCAAAACATGATATGGGCTACTAAACACGAGAAAAGGCCATGCATAGCCAAGCAAACTATCAGTGTCAGAAAGGTCATGCATATTATTTTCTTTACAAATCAAAGGTCCTGTTTTATAAATTGCTGAATTTGTCAATGGCAAGTTTACAGAGGAACTAAAATAACTGAAAACATACTTTAACAAACGATGGCCAGCGAAGCGTCTAGACTGGTGTCCGGCTGTTCCATGACAATGCTTCTAGCCACAAGGCGGCCATTTAACGTGACTTTCTAAAGCAGGAAAAATGGCTAACCTCCTACACCCTCCGTATTCACCTGTGATTTCTTTCTATTTTCAAGACTAGAAAAGAACGTTGCTGGAAGGAAATATCGGACCCGTAAAGATCTTTGGTCAGGCATATTCAAGTATCTCTATTGCATCCCTAAAAATGTGTTTGCAATTTGGATCAAAAGTCTGAATTTGTGCATATCACATGCTGGAGAGTACATTGAAGTAATATGAGCTATTTAAATACCTTCTCACAAATCGCATCAAATTGCATTACAATTTGGACACACCTCGTTTTTTTTTAAAAAAAAGAGCATATGCTTAACGCAAAATACGTATGTATAAAGAAAACAATACATGTAGATCATAACTGCTTAATATATAACCTTAAACATCAAATAATACAGATTCTCTGGAACACGTGATTATGAAATAATAACGCAACTGCGTTCATTTTAAAAACATATAATTATCTTATCGTGTTACAGAATAATAGAAACACATTCAATCTATATTATAGCAATAAATAATGATGGCAAAATGGTAAGAAAAGCTTGGGGTGATTATTATTACGATTTAAATATTCATTATAGATAAGATTGCACAAAATTTACAACAATTGATGCGAAATACAGAGAACAAATGCGTGACAGGGGAATATAAGATGTTATAAATTCTGAACCAAATGATTAATAAATCATAAAGTAAATTATACATATCAGAATTACAACGGAATAAAGAATTAACGGAACATAAGTTATTTAAAGAGTGTTTAGTTAAAGACCCAGTATGCCTTAGATAAGCTATAATGTTTAATTCTTAATAATCTGTGGTATCCTGTCGCAGTTTCAAAGAAACACTCATATACCATGTACATAAACTATTGTTTGCTTATTTTGCTCTATTTGCAATGGTATATTTAATGATTTAGCACTTTGTATGAAATTCAAAATACTACTTTGTTGACAATTTTCTATGTTGCTTCATTTAAGAAACACCATTACATGTTAGCGATATTTTTTAGTTGTTGAATATCTAACATGCTGTTAATCCATTTCAAAAAAACATTATCAAACACATGTTTGGCATTTCTAAAGAATTACAAATATATAGATTTCAATGGTATAAACGTCCTTTTAAGAAAGAGTACACATGACTGAGAGTCTCTTAGTATTAAAGTAACCTATCAGGAATCCTCTAAACATTTAATGGATTAAAGCCGGACGGTAATGTTATACAGCACTTTACTAAAGTAAAAATCTACAAGGAAAACAAACTATTTAAAAAAATATATATGAAATAAAAATCTCACGGCGATACACAACGTCTGATAAAAATACAATGGCGCCCACTCAGGCGATACTACAGCGTTTTGTCGGGCCATACATTTGCAACGTGTAATATAATGACATTATACCTTAATGAATATGATAGCATGAATTATTACAATATACAATAAATGTATTAATAATAATAATTCAACAATAATATATACGGAAGAATTCTCACAATGAAATAGATATATAACAAAATGATGATTTCTATTTAAGGTTTACTTATTTAAAAATGCCACTTAATGTGTGCGTGGCAACTGTATTTAAGAGAAGGTAATTTCTTTGCAATGTGCCATAAGCTTGCGTTTGCGAAACCATTAACACTTCATTGTCTTTGTCTACAGAAACCATTAACACTTCATTGTCTTTGTCTACCATTAACACTTCATTGTCTTTGTCTACAGAAACCATTAACACTTCATTGTCTTTGTCTACAGAAACCATTAACACTTCATTGTCTTTGTCTATAGAAAATATTAGCGTGATAATAGAAACCTACACATTTTAGCATACTAATGAGGTTTTTCTTTTCGCACTTGATAGCTGTCTTAGCCGCCAATATCAGGGCAAGGACGCTTATAATAGACACAACGGCCCTGAAGATGTCTTTAAGGCACGTGGAGTCATGATTTGGTCACTCTGGAAGCAATAATGATCTACCTATTGATCCGATTTAGTTACAGTTAAACCAGTCCATTAAGTCAAAGTCATGGCTATATAACGAAAATAGCACTCACTTGAGAAGCACGACCGCAAGATATCCACGTGCTATGATTTGTTCAATCTGTATATAATTCTATGAAATTACATAACAACATTATTTTCTAGAGGCAAATTTGTCCTATTTGTTTGGCTGTTGCGGATTGACCAAAACAAAAACACGAAAACTCACGTTTATGACAATATCGCGAAACAATGGTGTTTGCCAAAGCAACAATGCCGTCGGATACCCGCGTGACAAATGTGTCTGAAGTTGTGATTATTCGTTCGTTTTGCATATGATTTTTTTTCATATATTTGTTAAGAGCACCATCAATCGTGACTGGTGATTTTGTGGATTAGTCAGGGTAATTGCTTATAATCTCCTATTTTTGACAACAGAAAACACTTTTGTTAATTTCATCAAAAGCAACTTCCAAAGTTCCAATTTCGTTGTAAATCAGAATATGGTGTTCTACTGATAAACATAGCTGTAAAATATTGTTTTTGTCCAATTGGCCAGTGCAGTTGTTCAATCATATATTTTTGGCCGGACATATTTACGTATTATTATCAATTGCTAAACCTTGGTAGGTATTAGTTAGCTGCTTTCTTTTTTAATACAATAGAGATGACTATTTGGCAATTTGCCTAAAATATTGCATGTCAAGTGATTATTTGAAGGCATTAGAAGGAATATGAACATTCCAGTCTTTTTCGTGATCGTTAAACTGACAAATGAAGATTTTTATCCTTACTTTATTCAATACATGTCTGTTGATAATCTGTCTATTCTTACCAGTAGACTTATTCATTCAAAAGGTCATATGTAGGACATTCTGAGTTCACACAAGGTACAAAATGTCCAATGATATCGTCATTTCTCACGAAAATTTCCATTCCCTCGAAACAAAAACCCAATTTCCAATTAAAAGATTGACAGCATGTCATGAGTGATATATAGTATCGCAAAATTTCCTAACTTCTACATATTTTTGATATTGGTATATTGTATCGATACAATAACAACAAAGTAAAAATATTGTCATATATATCATTCTTTAAATGTAGAAATTAAAATATGCTGATTATTGCAGATTTTGAAGAATCTTTTTTTATAGATTTTTTTAAGCCGGTGAAAATCTAAAATCTCATAAATCGGTGTGAAAAGATGAATAATAAGACCTTTTAAAGTTCATTCCGTAGGGGAAAAAGGTAAGATTTTAGCATAATATCATTCAAGCGCCGTGTCCGGTATATGGTATTTAGTGTGGTGCTCCAATCCTTTTTTTAGTCTCACTCAAAGTCTAATGGGGTCATTTTTTAGCTTTTGAAGAGGTTCATTGGGTAATACTACATGCAAAATATCTTTACAAATTTCCATGCCAAATATCTTTACAAGTTTGCTTGTTTAAAAAGAAGCATGGAGAGGTCTTTTTTGCAGCTTAATTCGAAAATATATAGAGGATATTTGTTTGTTTGTGTGTAAGATGAAATTTTATTTCATTGAGTGGGCTTTAAAAACAGTATTCTCACGAGTGGCGTTATTTTATGCTTAAAAACAAGTTAAAACGAAATTTCCATAATTTTAACGTTAATATTAAAATCTGTTTCCCCCATTGAGAGCCCCATTTAGACGGATTTTTTTCATTTAAAACAAGAAGTCTTGAGCTGAAAAATAAGTCCGCTAATCAAGGTTAATTGACGGTGATATTTATTCATTTTATTAAAAAAAATATGAATGATCGCTTGTTTTAATAATTAAAACAAACAATTCTTGTAGGAGAAAAAGTCCAACCATCCATCCATATTTCTGTTACTTACTGCGAATTTATATTAGACCTGGCTTTGTAAAATGTAAGCGGCAGCCATTTTTTAAAGTTGTGTATTTCATAGGAGGAAAATAATTGTGTAAGATTCAGAAGGATATAATTTGGATTTGTTAGTCATACAGAACATTCAGAAAAGGAGCTAGGAAAATGGAAAACTTGGAAGCTTGCTAAGGTCAGTAAGTTAGTGGTAAGGAACGCTGGGTTGTTTTACTTATTTTACGAGTGATGGCTGTCAATGCTTTTCAATTTTTCATAAAGCATACGGCAGTTATTGCTCGTAGGATACTTTAATATGCCCAAATGTCATCAAGAGCAGTTTTGCATGGGGAAGGAATGTATTTTTCAGACTGTAAAAAACGAAACAAAAAAATTTAGAGACGAAATTTGGTGATTGGAATTTGAAGGAATAGAAGTAAGTTTTCTCTCTTTATTTCTTTTGACATTTAAGTTATTTATCTATTTCAGTTTTGCTATTTCTTTTAACAGCCTGACATTGTCAGAATTGTCAGTAAAAATAAAATTGAGGTACCATATGGGGAAAATCTTAAAAAAGTAGTTTCGTCATTGAAAAAAGGGGAAATTATATTTTGATAATTTTCACTGTGAAATCATCAAATATAATTTTCACGGATAAATCAGTAATCCACTGAAAAGCATAAAATAAATGGAGATATTTTGCATAAAAGGCACAATGAATGTTTTCTATATTTAGTTTACAAAACAGAATTTATTTATATATTGATTACAATATAGTATCACAATGAAAGTTTGTTTTACACTTCATTTTTTAATGTTTTGAAAGATTATATGCCGGAGAAATGGACATTTTCTTGGCGCATCTTGCCTTTCTTTTTCTTCAGAATTCATACTGAAAAGTTGAATAATTTAAAGGCGATATATTATTTCAATTTGACTAAAGATCAGATCTACTTATTTCCTTCCTGTAGATCTGATGACGACCGTATATGTTTCGCCTTCTTTATAATTCGGATTTCCCGAGAAGGCTATTTTTAGCCATGCAATCAAACCGTTTCTTTACAGATAGACATTAGAATTATCAAAATACCGTTATCCGTGAAAATTAAACAAATTGTTGATTTTTGTTAGAAAAATAATTGTTTGAAGTAATATTTAACAAATTGCAGAGTTAGTTTTTAATGAGCAACATTATTTTGCCAGGTTACCTGTCGGCTATATGGACAACGTTTGTTTGTTCTCGAAATCGTGAAAATTACCTAATCAGTAGCGGTTTTCCCCGGGTTAAAATTAGAAACCGAATCGCTTTCAAAATTATGAAAGCTCGCCGATGATTGACTGTGTAAAATGTCACCAGGAATGAATTCGTAGTTGGTCACGGTTAGATCTAAAAGCGGAGCGTTATGTCACGGTGATAGGGCGTTTACCACAACTTCCGCGCAACGTCAAATTATCATACTTCTGATCGAGACACCGTATATTTCTGGACAAATTATTAATGGGGAGATAACCAAATTGTAGGTTATAGCTCACAAAAACATGTGTTAAACAACGATGTATTCGTTCTATGACCTTACGAGCTCGTGTATATATTATGATTAGGCATAAATTCAAGTTCAATACAAAATTGTGTGTTTCTATTGTAAATTTTAGGAAATATATGTTGTAAAAAGGACTATTGACTCGAATAATGGAGCACCGTACAACACTGAATTCAAACAACGCATAATTCTTATTCCTTTTGACCGATAAAATACTAGAACCGTTATCATTTGCACCATACTTTATATAGAGGATATTGAATGAGTGCAAGTTCAATACTGAATTTATTGCACGAGTTGAATAAAATTATATTATGCGAGCCTCTGGCGATAAATAGAATTTAATATTCTATTTATCACATACCAAAAATAAAGACCGTTTAAAGTGAAATAAGAGTCATTTTTCATTGACGCGTCCATAGTATAACGCTAACATTCAGCGCGTCCTTACACTATGTTTGTATAACACATTATGACATTATGCAGGGCCTCTCAAGATTATTTGTGTAATGCAAGGGGGGTAAGAATGCTTGATTTTTGTAAAAGTACAAATATGCGCATAGCTAACGGTTTACTAGGATCAGATTATAATTGTGGTTCATTTACTTATTATAGTCGCAGTGCAAATAGTACAATAGACTACCTTCTTTTGAACGAAAATGATTTTCATTTGATATGCTCCTTTGAAATTGGTCAATTTAATTTATACAGCGATCATGCGCCGTTACTTTTTACATTAAATGCACGTAATCCCGTTGGTCCGAGCGAGCAGAGTGATGATAGCTCACATACATATCACAAATGGAAACCGGAGTTAAACGATCAATTTAAACGGGGCATTATCGGCCGGTTAACTGATTTTAATACCGTAATTAACGATGCAGTTTCGTTGTCACATGACTGTATTGAAAATATGATTTGTAATTTTTCAAACATTATTTGTGATGTGGCTGATCCTTTGTTCAAGCATACTTATAGCAACAAGCATAAGTTGAATACAGATAATAAGTGGTTTAATGCTGAATGTGTTAACGCGAAGCATTTATATAAACAAGCACTTTATCATTTTAACTGTAATAAATCATACGAAAATCGAATAACTTTGTGCGACCGTAAAAAAACATATAAATACATTGTTCGCAAAACTAAGCGTGCCTTTATTTGGAAACAGTCACAGGAATTGATTAATCTACGTAAATAAAAACCTAGAGATTTTTGGAAACACTTTAAAAAGAATAAGTCAACAGTTGCGGGAGACATTCCGTTAAATGATTTTAAAAACTATTTCTCAGAAATGTTTAACGATATAAGAGGCACCTTAATCGATGATGTGGAATCTTTTAACGAAGAAAGTAATTTAAACATTGATAACCCAACATTTGAAGAATTAAATATACCAATATCACAGACTGAAGTTAGGAACGCCATAAAGAACTTAAATAGAAACAAAGCCTCGTGTCCAAGTGATAATCTTTTGAATGGGTATTTTATTGAATCTCTTGACATTTTTGTTGGCCATATTACCGATATGTTTAATAAAGTTTTCGATGCCGGATATTTTTCTGAAATTTGGTCTTCAGGTTTTATAGTACCTTTACATAAGAAAGGGAATCGTAACGACCCAAACAATTACAGGGGAATAACTTTACTTAGTAATTTTGGGAAAATATATACAAGTATTCTGACGGCTAGGGTAGATAAGTGGGCGGAAGATAACAGTTTTTTTATCTGATGCACAGTTTGGCTTTCGTAAAGGAAGAAGTACAATAGATGCTATTTTTGTTTTACATAATCTTATAAATGATATATTGTCTCGTAATTTAAGATTATACTGTGCCTTTGTAGATCTTAAGAAAGCCTTTGATTCGGTGTATAGAAACGCATTATGGTATAAACTTTTTCACATGGGTCTAGATGGCAAAATTCTCAAATCGTTTGAATCTATGTACTCTGTTGTTAAATCATGTGTCAAACATTGTAATAATCTGTCTGACTTTTTTGAAATTTCGATTGGTCTAAGGCAGGGACAAAATAATTCTCCGGCATTTTTTGCTTTATTTTTAGAAGACCTTGAATTATTCTTACAAGGTGAGATAAATAGTGGAATAACTTTGTACGATTTAAGTATAATTATCCTTTTATTTGCCGATGACATGGTTTTAATTGGTAAAACCCGAGAAGATCTCCAAAATAGTCTTAATTCTTTACACGAATATTGTTGTTATTGGGGTCTCGAGGTAAATACCATTAAAACAAAAATTGTTGTTTTTCGGAAAAGGGGACCGATAAAAATGTGGGAGAAATGGAATTATGGCAATGAGCCCTTAGAGGTTGTAAATGATTTTAATAATTTAGGAGTTGTTTTCAATTATACATGTTCATTTGTTTTAAATAATCAATGTATTGCAGGCAAATCGTTAAAAGCTATGCAAGTTTTAGTAAATAATATTTATAAATATGATGTTAATCCAATTATTTCGCTTCAACTATTTGATTCTTTTGTTGGATCTATTTTGAATTACGCATGTCCAATATGGGGTTTCTCTAAATCTAAAGACCTTGAGAGAATTCATATTAAGTTTTGTAAAATTATACTAGGAGTAAAACAGAGCGCATATAATTCTGCAATATATGGTGAGCTTGGGCGCCATCCATTATATGTTAACAGATATGTTCATATCATTATGTATTGGTTTAAGTTAATGAATACAGATAATATTATTTTAAAAGGTATTTATCAAAATGCGCTAGAACAGTGTAATTTAAATGGTACAAAAAACTGGGCATACCTTGTTAAAAATTTGCTAAATGAATATGGATTTTCTGATGTTTGGAATTGTCCACAAAGATTTGAAGTAAAAACATTTATACCGATTTTCAAACAAAGGGTTGTAGATTGTTTAAACAAAAATGGTTTGCTGATATAGCTGTCAATAATGTTTTGAATACTTTATATGCATATGTTAAAACTAGCTTCGGTATGGAAAATTACCTTAATGTATTATCTTGTAAATCTTCAAGAACTTGTCTCACGAAATTACGTATATCTGCTCATAAGTTAAGAATTGAATCTGCCAGGTATGGCCGGAATAGGTTGGAAAGACAGGAACGTATCTGCCAAGTATGTGATATCAACGAAATTGAAGATGAATTTCATTTTGTACTTAAATGTAAAGCTTATAAAGGATTGCGAACTAAATATATCAAACGTTATTATTATGTTCATACTAGTATGTTTAAATTTCTAGAAATGCTACAGTCAAATAATAAAGGCGTTCTGATCAATCTGAGTAAATACATAAGCTCAGCCAATAAAATTAGAAATGATTTACATGATTTAATGCAGAGAATTTAATAAGTGTTTGAAATAAAAAAGTTTACTAGACTAGACAGTATTATTTGAAATCGTATATGCATCAAGATTCTTACTTTTTTTCCTTAAGTGAGTATTATCTTGACATGTTTACATCAAATTTATGCTTTTCAATATGTTATATTTATGTTATATTTAAATATATGAAATTACCACATACGATTGTCAGAACGCGCTGGTTCTTTAAACACCAACTTTGAAGTTATTTCAATTATGATAATTTGTTCATTCTCTGTGAAACACTGAAAACATGTTTGCTTATCACGTGCTTATCATCTTATCATTGTATGTATTTAATTTGATGTTGTATTAACAAGATACATGTATTGTATACGTTAATAAAAATTCTGTTCTGTTCTGTTCTATAACGCTAATGACGTCACGTCAAAATATATGCACGGCCGTGCAATACCATATTTACGGAGTCGCAAAATCGGCACGGGTGTGTGATAAAAGTTGTTATTTTATGGAAAACTTCTGAAGGTCTGGTCTAGGTAAATAATACTAGAATACAATGGTATCTATATATACGAACTTATTCAAACGGATAAACCCCACATGGAAAGATCATTCTTCGATGAGGTTACCAAGCATTGATAAAATTGTTTCCGTGAAGAAAAAATGTTACAATTGATACATTTCCATGGTCGTAACTGGACATCGTGCGTTTCGGATAACCAATCAGAGAAAAACATGATAAAATCACTTTACTGTGATGCAAGAGATAAAGCAAAGTAAATAAACTCAATATTCAAGTGAAAAATGTGATTTAGTTTAATAGTATATACATGTACAAGGTGGTGAACCGATGCAAACTTTGTGGTTCAGTGCACGATTAAAAGATACGGAAATCCAATTCATATCGGGTTTACGTAAAAACAAAGTTTTAAAACAATCAGTAGGATTCATCTTATAATTTGCATTCCAAAAAATTCTTATAACCGATTTAATGTCAACCAATGAAACATACAAAATGATTTTGGTAACCTGCACGGCGGAATCATATGAATCAGTTGGGAAATGATTATTGAAAGAAACACTTTCCACGACACAATGCTTGGTAACCTCATCGAAAAATGATCTTTCCATGTGGGGTTTATCCGTTTGAATAAGTTCAAAAAAAATTTACTTACTTATCTATATAGATACCATTGCACTTATCTAACTAGTATTATTTATATAGACCAGACCTTCAGAAGTATTCCATAAAATAACATATGACAACAGCAGGTAAATTAACAGTTACTTATAAAGTATGGTGCAAATGAAAACGGTTCCAGTATTTATCGGTCAAACAAAACGGAAAAAGAATGCGGTGTTTAAATTCAGTGTTGTACGGTGCTCCAATATTCGAGTCTATAGTCCTTTTTACAACATATATTTCCTAAAATTTACAATAGAAACACACAATTTTGTATGGAACTTGAATTTATGCCTAACCATAATATATACACGAGCTCGTAAGGTCATAGAACAAATACATCGTTGTTTAACACATGTTTTTGTGACAAGTACGAGTCATGTTGAGGAAGACACGATCTTTTGTAAACACTATTTCTTTTAAGTATGTAATTTTTTGTGAATTGTGTTGTGCTAGATTAACGATAAATTGGTTCAAAAATTCGATGTAGTATTGGAATAATTTTGCAATGTCCAGCAGTAAGATATTTTAAAAGCTATTTCCAGCAATTTGGTTATCCCACCATTAATATTTTGTCCAGAAATATACGGTGTCTCGGTCAGAAGTATGATATTTTGACGTTGCGCGGAAAAGTTGTGGTAAACGCCCTATCACCGTGTATGTAGAACTGATTTTAATCAGATTGCTATTACCATAGATAAAAATTATCAAATAATCAGATAACCTACTATATTAAAGTCACTTGGGATACATTATTCTGACTGACCTGTTAACTGTTACCGTGTTACACCGGTTTATATTATGCTAGGGACATATCATCATATAAGAGCTATTCATCACGCTATTTTATATTCAACATGACATTTGGATTTAACTCATAAAGATCATTTTGTCAGTCTAGTTAATGATTGAGAGTATCATTTCCAGAGGTGGTCAATCGACATAATTACTTTATATCTAAATCACACGGAAGGAAATAATTTCCCGTGTGTACACGCGACAACTAAATGTCGCGTGGACTGGTTTTATATTTGGGGACTGTTATTTGATACTTGATTCATATTAATACTAACAATGATGATTTACTGTGTTCTGCTGTATGCGTTCTTGCAGTAACTATAAACGATATTACATAATTATAATTTACGGATCATTGACCTTATAGAGGAAATTTTCAGCTTTAAGGGTAAAAGAGTTTATTAACATAGCTATTCGTGACAGATGAAATTGACAAAGAGAACGGTTTCACTCATTATATATAACACATTGACCATCTCCTGAATATCCCTTCTCTCATTAAATTGCCATAGGCCTTTCATTAAACACAATAAGACATATAAAAGAATGCATATTTTATTTCAAACAAAATATCCGATTGTCTCCCATGAGAAATTAGCTTCAAATGCTTTTTTATGTACCTGACTGCAAATAAGAAGTTTTTCACTTCTATCATCTTTTAGTTAAATAGTCTGTATTGACATTTTATTTTTATGCATTTTTTGTGTAAATGTGACTGAGTTTTTTGTCAACTTAACAAAGAAGAATTCAAAATAATTTCAATTTATTTTATGCTTTTCAGTGGATTACTGATTTATCCGTGAAAATTATATTTGATAATTTCACAGTGAAAATTATCAAACTATAATTTCACTTTTTTCAATGACGAAACTAATTTTTTAAGATTTTCTCCATGTGGTACCTCAATTTTATTTTTACTGACAATTCTGACAATGTCAGGCTGTTAAAAGAAATAGCAAAGCTAAAATAGATAAATAACTTAAATGTCAAAAGTAATAAAGAGAGAAAACTTACTTCTATTCCTTCAAATTTCAATCACCAAATTTCGTCTCTAAATTTTTTTGTTTCGTTTTTAGAGTCTGAAAAATACATTCCTTCCCCATGCAAAACTGCTCTTGATGACATTTGGGCATATTAAAGTATCATACGAGCAATAACTGCCGTATGCTTTATGAAAAATTGAAAAGCATTGACAGCCATCACTCGTAAAATAAGTAAAACAACCCAGCGTTCCTTAGCCAGTTGTTAGCAAGCTTCCAAGTTTTCCATTTTCCTAGCTCCTTTTCTGAATGTTTTCACTTCTGTCAACACTTATTTTTTGTCTGTTACAATCCTCAAATAAGTTTGATTTCTTTTAAAAAGGTGTATGACTAACAAATCCAAATTATATCCTTCTGAATCTTACACAATTATTTTCCTCCCATGAAATACACAACTTTATAAAATGGCTGCCGCTTACATTTTACAAAGCCAGGTCTAATATAAATTCGCAGTAAGTAACAGAAATATGGATGGATGGTTGGACTTTTTCTCCTACAATAATTGTTTGTTTTTATTATTAAAACAAGCGATCATTCATATTTTTTTTATAAAATGAATAAATATCACCGTCATTTAACATTGATTGGCGGACTTATTTTTCAGCTCAAGACTTCTTGTTTTAAATGAGAAATTCCGTCAAAATGGGGCTCTCAATGGGGGAAACAGATTTAAATATTAACGTGAAAATTATGGAAATTTCGTTTTAACTTGTTTTTAAGCATAAAATAAAAAGAAAATTTGTCTGTTTGTTGTGTAAGATGTAATTTTATTTCATCTCGTGAACTTTAAAAACAATATTCTCACTCGTGGCTACGCCACTCGTGAGAATACTGTTTTTAAAGCCCACTCGATAAAATAAAATTTCATCTTACACACAAACAAACAATTATCCTCTATGTAACATTGCTGAACTAAATGTAATTACAGTTAACATTACGAAAATGATTTTTTATTTATTTTGTAATTTAGAGATCGCCTGTAAATATTCATACGAGGCGAAATATTTTCATGATCTCGACATTGAGTCTAACCGGTCATTTGTCTGGCTGATTTATCATCATATTCATTTATAAATTATGTAGTCGGTCACTTGAGGAGACATTGGTGATTTCTAGTGATATATCTAGGGAACTGGTAAGATGTAACAATCGCCGAGATATGACCAAATATATGTTCAAATGGGAATAAAAACAAGCTTATCAATAACAAATATCACAATGAAAATGTTCCACTTCTCGAAAAATGGTTATGTATAAAGTAACATTACTTTTCATAACTGTCTGTCTCTAAAATATCGTTAGACCTTTAAAATATAGGACATTAAAAACCGGGAGTTAATGTATTCCATGCACAATTCAACTATTGTGTCAATGATGATGGGAAACCTCCATTTATAAATATCAAACACTTTGAATATATACGGTAATGATGATGGCAAACCTCTATTTATAAATATCAAACACTTTGAATATATACGGTAATGATGCACAGATAACGTCAGATCTAGTGCTATATAACAAGTTATAAATTAATTAAATAATTAAGGTAAGTGATATAGATTGAAAGGGTATAAACCGAGTTTATCGCGGAAAACTGCTTCATTAAAACTTTTAAGTGTTAAATGTATATCTTGTTTTAATCTATACTGTTTATCGATTTTGTAATTTTCTGCCAAAAAAGGTTCTGAACAAAAATATTTATTAGACAAAAAACTACCGTCATCTGAATAACTGGTTGCCAGTTAAACTACTGTTTTTATTAGAATACATTAAAACTATATTTTGTCACTCAATGAACCATTGCTGCACGTAGAAAAATGACTTTCCGGATATTTTGCTTTTATGTTCTCTAGCTATGCTTTGCTACTTAATTGATGATTTTGTTGCGAGTTGTTTTTAAATATTTAAAAGCTTAAAATGGATTTCTTACAGTTTTTGTATCAATTCAGTGACAGCTTTTACTTGATCTGTCTGGACATATGATTACAAGTATTACATAAACGACATGGCGACCTACAGACTATGACAAATATTTGTAAGTATCTTTATTTTCTGCTAAAGTGTATGTGAAGTGTATAACCGTATATTTTCATTTGGAATAGCAGCACGACGTTCTATCCATTATAATTATTTTTAATAGCTGACATATATATATTTATGTTCCGAAACAGCCGCTTCGTGAGCCGCGAGGTCGTTAAAATGAATGATCACCTGGCGTCTGGCATAGTGGTAGGAGTTTGGAGGTACATGGTATGCAAGCAAATGTGTCTCATAAGTCAAAAAAGGCTGGCCCTTGCAGTAGTGGTGACACTTTAATAAAACAATACTTTTTATTGGTACTTTTATGTATATGTTTGAAAATCGTCACAATTGCAATTTGGCACTTTCACCGATAATTTACACGTGTTTCCTTTTATAAAGAGATATAGATGTTGGATTTCTAAATCAAGCAGGGTCTTGAAACAATACTCAATTCTACACAACTTCGGTACGTTTACGAACAATCTTCAGTTAGATAACATATACCTAAGAAATAATATATCCCAAACAGTGATTTTATCGCTCAATAACAGCACTGTTTAGAGCTCGGATGCGAGGAATTATATCATGAGTGCGTAGTCCGAGTGATATAATAATGTGCATCCGAACGACAAACAGTGATGTTATCAAGCAATAAAATCACTGATTTGGATATATTATTTCGATTCTAACACGACATCAACAAATAAATGTTGCCGTACTTGATAGTTAAGCAAAATTGCGCCTGATTTGTTTCCGTACTTATTTTCAGCGCGTTGGATTTTTAGTGGTTACGTCACGTGTATAATGATTACGTCACATGTCTAAATATAGAAAGTAAAACTGTGCATCTGTTGCATAATAACACACACTTTCTTTTCTTCTATGTTCAATAAGGAAAAATGCGGGTCGTGTTAGAATGTTTCATATATCGTCGCTTGAAAACTGTAATGTTCTATCTCCAAATTTTCCAAAAACAAGTTAAATACACAAATTTGTCCGTAATGGACTGTTCTATCTCCTTGGCATGTTATATTAGTGCTTCAGAGCTTCATAAATAAATTACAACGAAACCATCCTGTTCTATCTCCACTAATTTAGTATGTCTTGATAAATAGACTGTTCTAACTTACTGGACTAATCATATCATCGATAAATGTCACGTGACCGGTGGGATATATGCAACATACTGTTCTAAATCCAAAATTATCGTATCAAAACATAGCATCAAATCACATGATAGCAGGACACCCGCCATGTTGTACGAAACATTTTGAGTTACATGGTTTGTTGTTCATTTCATATTTTAATACGAAATATAAGTATTGAATGGTATTATGTATTCATTTATTCCCTCCAATCATTGACATTTTAGTATTAAGTCCTGTAAATTAACTGCATGTGATTAAACAACAAGCAACTGATCATGATTTGAAAGTAATTTCGGATGTGTATTTTCGGATAGAAACAACTGTGATCATACAATTTCATCAAACAAATTCGTAAAAAAGAAAATTTGTTGTATGTTCTAAAGTTTCTTTAACGTAAGGTACATTCTGTCTCAGAAACCAATTATTTATCTTTATAACAGACACATATGAGTTAAAAAAATTGAATGTACTCATTGCCAGTATGAAACAAAAGCATAAGATGGTTTAGGTTACTGACCAATGTGGAATATTTTGGAAACTATAACAGAACTCCAAATATCAGGCTTTTGAGAGATAAAGATAAAAGCATTTCTGGGGCAAAAAAGGCCTTTAAGAAAATTTATAGATATTATACGTTTATTTATAATATATGTTTTCGAATGCGTTAATGTTATACAACTGCTTTATAGTAAACACATTTTATACCAAAGACAGAAGGAAGAAAAATATTCTTATACGTATATTTTGTTTGTCTTGTTGTTATTTGACTTTGAAATGAATAAATGAATATTTATATAGCATTATGTTTGTAATCTTTTTGTAAACGAACAATCTTTAAATATGACATTTTTCAAATATAAGTCATGCCTGCTCCACCTTTAAGGTCTTTTCTAGCAGATATGTTTTCATTGCCTATTTAAGTTAAAGAAACATTTTGTTTTACCTACCTTTAATAATAAGAACTTCTTACCAACACAAACAGAACGTGTAAAGCGCATAACAAAATAATTACTATTATTTCATACTGTTGGAAGGAATTTGAATTTGACCATCTTTTGAATTTTCATTAAAAAAAATCTTGAAAGATTTTTCCAGCATTCTAGAAAATTTGAAAGTTTTCTTTTCCCGTTTGCGACTATAACTTTCTTTTTCCAGACATTGAATCACTTTGAATGTGGCCAAAGTTATAAAAATAGATAAAATGTCCACAAAATTTATGTGGGTATTTTATCTTTATTTATTTAAATTATTTGCTTAAATGTCATTTAATTATGTAATGAATACAAGCATTTAAATAAGATTTCGAATGTCATAAGTCATATAGTTAGATACATATGGTGTAAGAAATAGTGTAGTGTCAAAGTCAACTAATCAAGGGATAATTAGCCGAGAGCATTTTTGGCAGCTTTTTAAAGATAAAACATACTGTTTTATATGATATAAATCAATTCAACTTAAAAGACATAATGTTCTAAGTCACATTGAACACTCTGATTTTAACAATTTTTGAAAAAAAGTTACAAGGACTGTTCTATCTCCAAATGTTTTTTTAGGTTTTTAAGCAAGGAAATATTAAAATCCACATATCTTTAACGATATTGAGATGTTCTCTCGACATCACGTTTAGTAGTTTTTAAATTTTCAAAATCAGACAATAAATAACAAAGTTATGCAATACTAAATCTTTACATGCTTTTTTCTCAAAAACAACAAATTGGCACTTAGAACAAAACGTTTTTCAAGCGACGATATATACATGTACATTAGTTAGAATGACCTAGACATTACTTTTATACATCTTAAAGTACTGAAATTCTATGAAAAGCCAAATATTGAGAAAGAAAGAAAAATAATAATTCTGAAGTATGGTGATCAGTTATTAAAAGTGATTCTTAGACCGTATTATCATAATGATGGCAATCATAAAATAAATAAAACAGAACTTTAAATGTTTCCCGACGTTTGATCAAATAAATGTAATTTAATAAGACGATCTTTATTGTTTTAGAAATTTGGTTTGTTGACGCCATTTCATTTCATATAGAATTAAATTACAATTTGACTTGTTTATCAAATAGATACTTTTGTTGATTTAAAGTGCAAATATCAATACGCTTATTTTATAAATAGTCAATTATGACTTGACAGATGTGTTATTAATAATGTAAGAAATATTGATAGCAAATTTATCATTAAGTTATCCTTGTTTTAAAATTTAAAATCTTACATGAACATAAATGGGCTGTTTAACTGATAAATACTTATTTTGAAATCCACCAAAATATTATATACATGTCAAAAATAAATTGCTTTTGTATGCTGATGATTCTGGTATCCTTGTATCTGGTAAAAGTTTATCTGTTGTTGAAAAGGCATTGTTAGATGATATGGAATTGGTCAGCCAATGGTTAGTGGACAATAAGTTGTCATTGCATTTGGGTAAAACCGAGTCAATTTTATTTGGGTCCAGGAAAAAACTTAGGTCACAATCTAACCTGCATATAACCTGTTCTGGTACATCCATTGAATCAACTTCATCTATCAAGTATCTTGGGATTACTATAGACCAAAATCTGTCATTTTGCGCCATGGCCGAGTCTGTTCTTAAGAAGGCCAACTCTCGGTTAAAATTTCTTTACCGCAAGAAAGAGTTTCTTACTCAGCATACCAAGAAACTTCTGGTTATGTCTCTTATTCAGTGTCACTATGATTACGCATGCTCTGTTTGGTATAATAGCTTGACACAGTCTTTAAAAAATAAGTTACAAACTTGTCAAAACAAAATAATGAGATTTGTACTTGACTTGGACTCTAGAGCCCACATTGACCCATCCCACTTTAAGTCCCTTAACTGGTTACCGGTCCACAAAAGAGTTGAACAGATAATGTTGTGTCATGTTTTTAAGATAAAAAAATGGCCTATCTCCGGATTACATGTCTGAACACTTTATTTCACAAGATTCCATTCATAATTATAGTACAAGACTTAGTCAAAAGGGTGGATATTGTCTACCTAAGGTCAAAGGCCAGGGTTCTAAATCATTTGCTTTCTCTGGTATTAAATTATGGAATGATTTACCTGTAAAGTTAACGGAGATCAACAGGTTACAAAGTTTTAAGGTTGCCATCAAAAGTCATCTTATGAACAGTATTTAAAATTTTTTTTTTTTTTTAAACATGTTTTTACATATTTCGGCTCAGGATTTTAAATTGTCTGCCATTTATCTTATTACAATTTTAGTAATGTGTTTTAAATCCTAGCTGTAAACAGGAGTATCATTAACTCAATTTGACTGTGATATACATTTTTATGATTTATTAGTATTCTTAAACATGATTATTTTAAGGTTTGCCTCTCTATGTCATGCCGCCAATACAAAGGACCACAATGGAAATAAGAGCTTTTTTGCCCTTTTTGTGTTATCCTTGGTTTTGGTGAGCATGTCATAGTTTTACTCGTATGTGATATAGTATTTAATAATGCTCATTATTTTATCCTATGTTATATTGTCAACTATGTATATGCTTCCTTTGCTGAAATAAATCTATCTATCTATCTATTTTACGGAAGGCATAAATTTTTATTTACGTTCCGGATGCCATTATGAGAACTTGACCGGCCTTGAAGGGTTGTCATGGCCGAGTGGTTAAGGTAATTCACCTCAAACCACTTGCCCATCACCGCTGTTGGTTCGAATCACGCCAGGGATGTTGTACTCATACGTATTCGTGTGAGGAATTCTACCTTATAAGGTATCCGCTCTTATCTTAAATTATGCACACCCGTGCACTCCACCAGTAAGAAGAGAAGTTGACTTATGACCATTATAGTGTCGGTTATGGTCAGGGTTTAACTCCGAACCAACACTGTAATGGTTAGATGTCGACCTTCGAGATTTAGTGGTGGACACCGAAGATCCAAATGCACCTCCGTTCATTATTTCAGGCACGCTTGTTTGATACATTTAGCAACATGCAAGAAAAATTGTTTTAAAAGATACTCCACCGAAGTAAAACTGGTTAACTTGCGTATGTTATTCTAAGTTTTCAATACAAAAAGAAATGTTATCAGATAGAGTATTGAGTATGATTTATTTCATCCTTTGATATATACAGTTTAACAGTTTATATCAAATTTGCATTCAGGCCATCGGCCCATACACATGAATTTGTAAACCAACGATGTTATCTGAAATCAAGCCTACATCATCTGCAAACATTAAAAGAGAAATTTCAATATCTCCAGGTGATAACTGCACACCATGAGTAGCATTTTGTCTCAAGAAGGACACCTAATCATTAATAAATAAGCAAAACAAAATTGGACTGAGCTTACATCCTTGTCTTAAACCTAGAGGACTTTCAAAGCAATCAGTAAAATTATTATTACTACTTTTTACACATGCTTTTACTGATTTATATATACTCTGTATACCAATAAGTAATTTACCTTCAAAACCATGTTAGTACAATGCATAATAAAGTTTTGATCTATTTACAGAATCAAATGCCTTCTTGAAATCTATTAATGCTACATAAACCTTTTTACCTTTCATACCTAAATATTTACACACTATTGAATATAATACAAAACCATTATCAACGGTCGAATATCCACTACGAAAACCGGATTGGGCTTCAGTTATTTTATGAAGAGCCTCAGAGTAAAAAGTTACACGTGTTGTGAATATACTTATATATAACTTACTAAAAATATCTTAAAGAGCAATACCTCTGTAATTATCTGGATTGTTCCTTTTTATATCAAGGTTTGCATATTATTAAAAAACACATTTTGTAAACATGGAAATTAGTTTATAGCATAATGATATTGATGATCTTTAAAAGGAGGTAAACACCTATTTTACAGTATTGATTCAGGTGTCTCCTTTACTTGTTTTTACCTTGACTTCATAAATTTTGTAATCATTAACAAATTAACATGAACGTTTAAGAACTATCCTAATTCCTTTACATATAATTTTACAATGACAAAAACAATCCCCTATCCTTCAAATTTTATTTTAGAATGGTTAGAACTATCATTGAATGGTTACAACCATTCATTACATTTTATTTTAGAATGACCAATACAATGAGATTCGCCCATTTCAGTTTGAAATTCTAAAATGACCAATGAAAATTCTTCTTAAATTTAGTCCTTTCCTGTTAATTTAAGTCAGACTGATTTCAGACGGACTTTGTCCTAGTTTACTCAAAGGGAACCACTCATGTACAGTTTACAGTATTTAAGTGCAGAGTGCGCCGAACGTATTAATGTTCATGATTAAAACTACAAAAATTAATACAAAATTTAATGTATCACTTAATAGATGAGCAGTTAATAAAAATATATCGAGACGAGTAACGGTTCACTTGGTGTTTGTCATTCTACTTTAATTAGCATATTTGTTCTGTGTTAAACCATTTACCTCAAACGCTTTCTCTCCTGTATGTGTAAGCAGGTGACGTAATAAACCGGAAGAAGATGGGAACGGTCGACTGCGTATAGGACACACGTGCCTCAATTCTTCAATACTTTTATTCATTGAAAACACATTTTCATATGAATATAAACAGCTAACAAAACAACAAAAACTTCATCAAACATAGGTAATACATAGTTACAAGTACAATTACAAGATTGACACAATTTCAACACTTAAAATGAATAATGCTATATGCAATTGTTGCTATGCCATTGTAAAATAGAAAGTAACAAAATTAGAGAATAATTTACCAAAAATTCTCATTTAACAACTAAAAGGGTTTTCTTACAAAGTAAAGCTATTTTTTTTAAATTTAACATGATCTTTACTGTTAGTTCATTCAATTTATAGGCATTTGAGTGAAAATAATATTTCGTATCATTTTTGTTCTGATTTCTTTAAAAGTATCACATTCAAGCAAATAATGAAATTCACCACCAATTATGTTTTATTACAATGAGTACAGGTACTTAGAATTTTTCAATGCCAAGATGGCGGCCCTTTTCTATAGGGAGATGGTGATTTGTAGTTCTAAATTTGCAAAGATATTTCATAAGATCAAAAGATAGTTCGTCTAAATATTCTTCAAACTTTCATTCCTTTTTTAAACACATTTAGGATATGTATCCACTGTGTTGTACCATTCATCTAAAATCAAATCATTTAATTTGGTTTTAACATTTTTGAACTTTAACAAATTACGAACATTCTGATTTATAAAATACTCAGAAAGTCCCAAATCATTTAGTAGTGGTTTCGGAATGTCGTCATTTCCGGTTGACCATAAACTTCTTCATAATTGCTGTGTTTGTGTCTGTGTGTCCCCTTTTATACACTACGTATCAGAAAACATTTTTGTTGTACACTTTTGCAAATTTTGTTTTTGTATGATATATAAACACGCTTATTTTGTTTGTTAAATTGTTATATTTTTTGCATTAGATTTACTATATTAGAAATTTATCTTCTCAATAAATTATAAGAATGGTCACATTTAAAACAGATATAAGTTGACAGGTTTACTTATAACACAATTGCATTACTATGGGCATTAATATTTCCAAAATCCGATATTGATAACTTGAATTTACTGTACATATACATGTATGATAAAATTGATTACTCATGAAAATTCCAGGCTTAATTAATCCTAACCTCCAGGGATCTAAATTGATGAAACATTGCAATACTTGAACTGTGATTTTAATCAAATTACCTCCATATGATATACTTAAGGTTTAAATTGATTAATTAATCAAACATTTATCCTGAAAGCAGATGCAAAATTGTCTCACTAATAATTGGTGTGAACAGATCATGAAATTTCTAGACAGTAAGAGTTAAAGCATAGGTGAAGGTGTTGATATGATTTAAACTGAAGATCAGTACAAATTAAATAAGTTTAAAGACAACAGACGACAAAAAAATAGTTTAAAATCTAATTATGCTGCAAAACAATTCATATCCCTTTATATACCTTTGACATTGTCATCTTTTCGTTTATATTTTATCAATATCGCCCCCGCACGCAAGGTAGTTGTTTTCTGGTCATGCTTGTTAAACTGTCGCACTAAGCTCTTTTTCTTATTTCATTTTACCTATTTCTGTATTTATTCTGATGACTGTTTCCACTGTTCTTTTTAATTTAAATAGTTATCATATGGTTATACAGGGGCATTTTGAATCAAATGATAATTCGAAATTAATGGAAAAAAAACGATTTCATCTATACCATTTGTGTACAGTTCAAAGAAAAAAAGAATGATAATGTCCTATTAGGAAGAACAGTAGAATTGTATTACAGAAACACACCTTAACTTTATTGCTTTTATTTTTAGACAGTTTCTTTCATGTCTAAAAATGCCATGCACTAATATGATTAAATAATTGATTAACTTTCTGCAATAAATTGTCAAGATATGCTTCGTGTATTGGTGCAATGCTATAAAAGTTAATTAGTTTGAGAATTTCTGTACACGAATAAAAATAATAGGTTATTTTTGTGTAAAAAAATGTTTTTAAAAAGCGTTATATATATCCACAGCAAGTATAAAATGCTTCTACTTTAACAAACAACGCTGTTCAGTCTTCATATTTAAGCTTTGCTTTGGTATTAAAGCACCATGTATATTATACACATTTACATCTTATATGTGACACGTATCTGTATGCTTGTTATTTACTGATTAATCAAGCTTTCTACATCTTTGAGACGAGAGTATGACGTGTTCAATCTCAAAAGAAGAGCCGATAAATTTAACCATCACTAAACGCTGTAATTTATTCATATACATGTATGTAAATTATCATCTGCCTCATCTGCCTCATCTGAGGAAATAATATTTATTTTGATATTTATAATTCTATCAAGATGACCAATAACTGAGGACATATATGGCTTATTTTCTGGCAATATCCTTATTGTTTCTTAGTTTTGCCAGGATCTAGTCCATGGCAAAGTGGTAAAGGTTGTTGAATTTTAATAACTTGCCCCTCAGTAAGTTAGTATCAGAACATTGGATTTATTCATATGAGCATGCAAACTAACGGAACGTCTGTGGTTCTACCAATATCCCTGCTCGTACCTTAGCAATTTCTCTGCCAGTAAAGCTGGGAAGGTCCCATATGATGTGTTCACTGAAGATTGCACTTTCTTGTTGATCTTTGTTTTCATAATATACAGTGTAAGCTTGACTTAAATCATGGAGATATCATATTTAATGAACTATTTTAAAAAAATAATGACCTTTCCCTTGTTGATACAAATAATGACTTCTCCCTTGTTGATACAAATAATGACCTCTTCCTTGTCGATACAAATAATGATCTCTCCCTTGTCGATAAAAATAATGACCTTTCCCCTGTTGAAACAAATAATGACCTCTTTCTTGTTGATACAAATAATGACCTCTCCCTTGTCGATACAAATAATGACTTCCCCCTTGTCGATACAAATAACAACCTCTCCCGTGTTGATACAAATAATGACCTCTGCCTTGTCGATACAAATAATGACCTCTCCCTTGGTGATACAAATAATAACCTCTCCCTTGTTGATACAAATAATGACCTCTCCCTTGTCGATACAAATAATGACCTCTCCCTTGTCGATCGAATAATGATCTCTCCCTTATCGATACAAATAATGACCTCTCCCTTGTAGAAACAAATATGACATCTCCCGTGTCGATACAAATAATGACCTCTCCCTTATTGATACAAATAATGACTTCTCACTTGTTGATACAAATAATGACCTCTCCCTTGTTGATACAAATAATGACCTCTCCCTTGTTGATACAAATAATGATCTCTCCCTTGTTGATACAAATAATGGCCTCTCCCTTGTTGATACAAATAATGACCTCTCCCTTGTCGATACAAATAATGACCTCTCCCTTGTTGATTCAAATAATGACCTCTCCCTTGTGGATACAAATAATGACATCTCCCTTGTTGATACAAATAATGACCTCTCCCTTGTTAATTCATATAATGACCTCTCCCTTGTCGATACAAATAATGACCTCTCCCTTGTTGATACAAATAATGACCTCTCCCTTGCCGATACAAATAATGACCTCTTTTGTTGATACAAATAATGACCTCTCCCTTGTTATTACAAATAATGACCACTCCCTTATTGATACAAATAATGACCTCTCCCTTGTTGATACAAATAATGACCTCTCCCTTGCTGATACAAATAATGGTCTCTCCCTTGTTAATTCATATAATGACCTCTCCCTTGTCGATACAAATAATGACATCTCCCTTGTTGATACAAATAATGACCTCTCCCTTGTTAATACAAATAATGACATCTCCCTTGTCGATACAAATAATGACCTCTCCCTTGTTGATACAAATAATGACCTCTCCCTTGCCGATACAAATAATGACCTCTCTTGTTGATACAAATAATGACCTCTCCCTTGTTGATACAAATAATGACCTCTCCCTTGTTGATACAAATAATGACCTCTCCCTTGTTGATACAAATAATGACCTCTCCCTTGTTGATACAAATAATGACCTCTCCCTTGTTGATACAAATAATGACCTCTCCCTTGTTGATACAAATAATGACCTCTCCCTTGTTGATATAAATAATGACCTCTCCCTTGTTGATATAAATAATGACCTCTCCCTTGTTGATATAAATAATTACTTCTCCCTTGTTGATACAAATAATGACCTCTCCTTTGTTGATACAAATAATGACCTCTCCCTTGTTGATACAAATAATGACCTCTCCCTTGTTGATACAAATAATGACCTCCCTTGTTGATACAAATAATGACCTATGCTTTGTTGATACAAATAATGACCTCTCCCTTGTTGATACAAATAATGACCTCTCCCTTGTTGATACAAATCTCTATGGCCACGGAAAATTAGTTCGTCGGGCATGCATCTGTTAATATCACATTATACTAACTGACCTGTTAACTGCCATTTCAGATATATCAGTTTATTGGATGATACTGGCATTGTAATATACCGTTGTTTCTAATATGAGCTATATATCACGCTATTTTGTATTGAACACATCACGATATTAATCAGTTGAACACAATAAAATTTTGACAATAAATTGATCAATTGTTCTGTCAATTTGTTTAGTCCAAATTTGTCTACTTTTTGTTTCGTCTCGACAACGGTGCAGACGCTAAGCAACGGCGCGGACTTTCTGTAACCGTTGGTAGGAGTCTGCACCGTTGGTGAGGCGAAACAGAAAGTAGACATATTTCGACAAAACAAATTGACAGAAGAAATGTTGAAATTGCACAGATAATTTTATACATTTACTGTAATAAACAAGAGAATTCACTTCAATATAAGTGCCTCTTGTACGAAGATCGACTCAGACATTTACCACTTCTTTCGGTTCGAATTTCATGTACATTTTTTTACAAAAGTTTTTAGTAACACAAATCACATATATAATATGTAAAATACATTGTGAACTTATTGATCTTATAGTGAATTTATTTTTACGTTACATTCAACCATTCTTTGACAATATAAAACGGATTTGTCTAAATACATAGAAAATAAAATGACACGTACATTCTTAATTGTTGTGTATCTTCCTCCATCTTGGATGGAAGCACCGAATCACGGAAAATCTGCACCGTTTCACGTACCCGACAGTGATAATTGTAAAAAATATTTATAAACGTGTTTTTACTATACAAACCTACATTAAAATTGAAAGTCAAACATACTGTATTCACATTATATAATATTAAATGCACCTGATTAATAAATCCATCACCAAATAACAAATAATATTTTCTCTATTCTTACCATTATACCATGAAGAAAAAATATCTTGTATATCTTTCAGTTTGATAAAACCATTCACCATAACTAATTTAAGGTAATACCAAGGGGAACAGTTGCCTCATGGTTAAAGTGTCTGCCTCTCAACCCGTAGATCATGGCATCGAGCCCTAAACGGGTCACGACCATACTTCTTCATATGACACCAGTACTGGTTTGTTCTAGGAAGCGGACTCGAAAATGATTAATATAAGTTGCAAAAACTTGTTTCGCAATTGAGTTTAAATACCAACTAAACCCAATTAATCTAAAGGAACGTACGATCGAAGCATCCCGCCGGCGCAGTCTGTACTGGTCGAATGGCTATTAAATTATTTAAATATATTCAATTAAAATTGTTCTCTTACACAGATTTCTTATATTCATGTAAACATTTTTAATCACCTTGGTGTTTACAAATAAGCTGAAAGCCAAGATAGTTGAATAAAATTATTTTTAAGGTGAAAAAAAGATTTCCCGCATTTTTATGTACAATTAAAAGGAAGAGTATCCATTGGTAGCTTGTCCGGTCTACTTTCTCCATGACTTTAAGTCTAATGGTCATAAGTCTTTCACCACTGATTCATATATCATGTGGGATTTGTCGTCTGTCACGTATGGCATGAAGCTAGAGTATTTTTATTTCATATACTGACGACAAACCCACTTTAATCACTTTAATGTGTTAATTATCAAACTTTATAAATATATACGGAAATTTATCATAAAGCAAAGCAAGATACATGTATGTATCAAGTATTTAATTTATAAAAAAATAGTTAATCAATTAATTAATTTAATCATCAATTAAGGTAAGTGATAAAAGCAGAGTATGTACCGAGATAACCTGCTTATAATTGAAGCTGTTTTAGATCAAAGGAATCTATTGTTTACTCTATAGAGTTTATAGTTATTCATGTAAGTAGTTTTCTTATCGTGATTATAATATATAAAGAAGGTTTGATTGACAAAAATCAGAATAAAATTGTTATAGAACATCAATATTGAGCAGAAGTTTTTTTTACATATGAAGGATTGTTGAAAATATTACAATAAATCTTCACCTGAATATTGGGTTGACATTTTAAAAGAACTGTTTTCATAAAATACAACAGAAAACAACTTTGTTTTTCAATTCATGGAACAATTTTGCATGTAAACAAATGACATTCTTTTTTTATTAATATTTAAAAGGAAATTTGAGAAGTACATGTACTTCCTAAAGTTAATGTAACATTGTGCCCGATATTTTGCTTTTTATATGTCAACTAATGTTCTCTATGTTTTGATAATTAATTGATGATTTTGTTGCGAATGTTTTTAAATATTTAAAAGCTTAAAATGGATTTTTAACAGTTTCTGTTACATTTCACTTACAGTTTTACGTGAACTGTCTGGACATATGATTACAAGTATTAGATTAACGACACTCAGGAAAGTGTCAAATTAAAAGCGTCAGAACATTCAGTTCGAAATATTTTAGCTTTAATGGGTACATTTCTAAATGTCTGACAATCGTTAACTGGCACTTTCTCTCAATAATTGACATAAACTGTACATATATGAAACATTTTTTGTTTGTTTGTTTGTTTGGGTTTTACGTCACATCGACACAGTATAGGTCATATCGCGACGTTCCAGCTTTTACTGGTGGAGGAAGACCTCAGGTGCCCCTCCGTGCATTATTTCAGGCACGAGCGGGCACCTGAGTAGAACCACCGACGTTCCGTAAGCTAGCTGGATAGCTTCCTCACATGAAAGAATCTAAGTCCCTGTCGGGATTCGAACCCACAGCGGTGAGGGGCAAGTGGTTTGAAGTATGAAACATTTTTAGTTTAGATGTAATCATAATGTAAACTAACAGAACGTCTGTGAAAAGTAAAACGTCTGTGAAAAGTAAAACACTTCTATTATTGTGAAGAATGGTGACCATGTTTTTACAGCAGTGTAGACAGTTATAAAATCAAACCTATTAATGAAATTACAGAACTGATTATATTTGTGTTTCTTCAGTCTATATAAGGATTAATAACAAAGCACAGCAAATATTAAGAACTATTTACAGAATAAATATTATCATCATAATGATGACTATCATTAGTGTTTTACAGACGATTCTAAATGTTTCCTGACTTCAAACTCATTTAAGAAAATTGTTCAAATAAATATAATCTAATAAGACGATCTTTACAGCTTTAGAAATTTGGGAATAGGGACGATTTCATACGGAATTGAAACACAATTTGACTTGCTGATTAAATAGATGACTTTAACTGATAAAATCAAGTGCAAACATCAATCATTTAAATATTCAAGCTAATTTGACAGATGTGTTATTAATACGGTAAGAAATCGTTATTTGTATAGCAAGTTATCCTTAAAGGCACATATTATGCCTCAGAAATGCTTTTCATCTTCTTTTTCTTTTCTGTAGAAAGGACAAACATGCGTTTTTATTTAAAGATTTATAATATGTGAGATGCTTATAACATGAGGTGTGAACAAATTTGTGATTAAACAAAATGTTAGTATGAAAAAGACTTATTTCCTCTAACTGTAAAAATTATTCAGACGCAAAATATGGCCTAGAAATTTGGCCAAGGAGTAAATTTTGGACATTGCCGAGTGGTTAGATACGTTGACTCCGACACACTTGACCCTCATGGCTGTTGCAAGGACTTTGTATTTATATATATGAGCCGCGTCATGACAAAACCAACATAGTGGGTTTGCGACCAGCATGGATCCGGACCAGCCTGCGCCTCCGCGCAGTCTGGTCAGGATCCATGCTGTTCGCCATCAGTTTCTCAACTTGTAATAGGATTTGTAAGCGAACAGCATGGATCCTGAACAGACTGTGCGGCTGCATAACTAGACTTGGTACTGATCATTCCTGTAAAGTTTGGATGAAATTGCACCAGTAGTTTATGAGGAGTAGTCCGGACAAGTTTTGTGACGGACGGACGGACTGACGGACAGACAGACGACGGAGAAGTGATCCCCATATGTCGCCAATACTCCGTATAAGCGACACAAAAATTAGAATAAAGTTGTTATACAACATCAATTTTGAACAGAAGTTTTTCTTTTTACATATGAAGGATTGTTGAAAATATTACAATAAATCTTCACCTGAATATTGGGTTGACATTTTAAAAGAACTGTTTTCATAAAATACAACAGAAAACAACTTTGTTTTTCAATTCGTGGAACAATTTTGCACGTAAACAAATGACATTCTTTTTTTATTAATATTTAAAAGGAAATTTGAGAAGTACATGTACTTCCTAAAGTTAATGTAACATTGTGTCCGATATTTTGCTTTTCATATGTCAACTAATGTTCTCTATGTTTTGCTAATTAACTGGTGATTTTGTTGCGAATGTTTTTAAATATTTAAAAGCTTAAAATGGATTTCTAACAGTTTCTGTAACATTTCACTTACAGTTTTTACGTGAACTGTCTGGACATATGATTACAAGTATTAGATAAACGACAGGAAAATGTCAGTTTAAAAACATCAGTACATTCAGTTCGAAATATTTTAGCTTTAATGAGTACATTTCTAAATATCTGACACTCAATAACTGGCACTTTCTCTCAATAATTGACATAAACTTTATATATATGAAACATTTTTAGTTTAGATGTAATCATAATGTAAACTAACAGAACGTCTATGAAAAGTAAAACATTGGGGAAAAAACTACTCTTATTGTGAAGAATGGTGACCATGTTTTTACAGCAGTGTAGACAGTAATAAAAACAAACTTATAATTATTATTGAAATTACAAAACTGATTATGTTTGTGTTTCTTCCGTCTATATAAGGAATAATAACAAAGAACAGCAAACATATTCAAGAACTATTTACAGAATAAATAGTATCATCATAATGATGAATATCGTAAGTGTTTTACAGACGATTCTAAATATTTCCTTAAAGAAGATTGTTCAAATAAATATGATCTAATAAAACGATCTTTACGGCTTTATAAATTTGGGAATAGAGACGATTTCATACGGAATTGAAACACAATTTGACTTGCTGATTAAGTAGATGACTTTAGCTGATAAAATCAAGTGCAAACATCAATCATTTAAATATTCAAGCTGATTTGACAGATGTGTTATTAATACGTTAAGAAATCGTTATTTGTATAGGAAGTTATCCTTAAAGGCACATATTATGCCTCAGAAATGCTTTTCTTCTTCTTCTTTTCTGTAGAAAGGACAAACATGCGTTTTTATTTAAAGATATGTGAGATGCTTATAACATGAGGTGTGAACAAATTTGTGATAAAACAAAATGTTAGTATTAAAAAGACTTATTTCCTCTAAATGCAAAAAATATTCAGACGCAAAATATGGCCTAGAAATTTGGCCAAGGAGTAAATTTTGGACATTGCCGAGTGGTTAGATATTTCCCTTTCTGTTAAACCGTTTACCACAAACCTCACATTCAAACGGTTTCTCTCCTGTATGTGTAAGCAGGTGACGTGATAAACCGGAAGAAGATGGAAACGGTCGACTGCATATAGGACACACGTGCTTCAATGACGGTTTCTGAATGTCGTCATTTCCGGTACCTCTAGAATCGTTCACAGAGTCTACAAAACAAGAAAAGTAACGTTGTAAACTATTTCATTTAAAACTCAAAACTAGCAAATAAGTAGCAGTATATTTATGATAATTAAAGTCATTAAAACAATCAAATACATGTACTAAACGACATGGGTTAGTCAAGTAGAGCTACCATTAACAAATAATATTCATATTTAGTGCAGTTATATATCTATGTCATGCAGTTAGGCTTTTCTAGCGCCAGTAAGCGTTTAGTCAAATAATGCTTATCTTTAAATTATACATAAGGATGTAGAGAAGCATTGTAACATTCAGTTTAATATATGTTATATACCAGTTTTTTCTCTCCCGGTGAAAACATATCTTTATTTCTATGTGAAATATTTCCTATGATATTTCTGTAACAGTAAGATACATGTAGTGCACATATAGATCCGTGGCCTGTCTAATACATATTATCAGATTAGCGAATACAAATATAAATTTCATCACACCATATTTGTTATCAAATGAGCACATGTCAATTTTTGCGGTTAAATCTATTGCTATTCAAATAAAAGGTCAGAGAAGGGACCTGTCAATATTTTTCTAAGAGAAATATGTACTACATTTTGTATATCATTTCATATATTTCTATTTTTTAGTAATTTTTTATTTTTAAGAGAAGCATTACTTTATTCTTTCTATCTCAGTGAAATATATCTTCTCACGTCATAACACGATATGTGCAATATTTCTTATAGTCTGGTGAAATATATCTGATATCATCTTAAAACATTTTAAAGCAGCATGCCATCAGATTCATGCTAATTTTCATGAAAATTTTAAAATGTCTTAAAACGTATAATATTGTAAAGTAACTAAACGAATGCAATTAAAACATTATCAATGGCACTTACAACCCATGTAAGTTACCAAAAAGAGGTCAAAATATACAAAAATAGCCGTTACTGCGTTAGTCACGTAATAGAGATATAGTTATAAATGCTGAAAAATAGGTCATTAATCTTACATAACATGTAAACTATTACTAGAATTTTGAATATTTTAGTTTTCCTTAAAACTTAATAATATTTTTTTTCAGGTTTGATTTTATTGAAATATTGTTGCTCATCTGTAGGTTTGCAGCTTTAAAACACTTTAACACTTTTGAAACTCCAATATAATCTAATATTTAATCAATACAAATAGACACTTCTGTATGTTTTACTCAATTACATAATTATGTTAAAGCCATCTATTAAAAACTTTACTTACATAATTATAAGCTACCAATACCTTTGAAAATAATCAATAAGTGCTTAACAGTTCTAAATTGAACCGAGATAATAGAAAATAAACTAAGGAAAATGATTATTTTACCGTACGATTGACAAGTTCCCCATTTCACTCTAGATAGTGTAAATTTACTTAACGGTAAAATATTATTCAGGTTATATACAACGTTTCTTTCTTTATGCGCTACGATTTTATGATGTCAAATTAATGACAAAAAAAGAAATTTCTTCAGACACTCATATTTTCTTAGTTTACCCGTAAGATGATACGTCTTCAATCCTAAACGACATAATTCTACATGTAAGGCAGTAAGACGCCAGCAGGATGGAAAATGTTTCTTAGACACGCCGGCAGGACGAATGACATTTCATTGAGACACCCGCAGGTAGGACATTTTACAGAGACGCCAGCAGGAAGAATGACGTTGCATAGAGACGCCAGCAGGAAGAATGACGTTGCATAGAGACGCCGGCAGGAAGAATGACGTTGCATAGAGACGCCAGCAGGACGAATGACATTTCATTAAGACGCCAGCAGGTAGGACATTTTATAGAGACGCCAGCAGGAAGAATGATGTTGCATAGAGACGCCAGCAGGAAGAATGACGTTGCATAGAGACGCCAGCAGGAAGAATGACGTTGCATAGAGACGCAAACAGGAAGGACATTTTATAGAGACGCCAGCAGGAAGAATGATGTTGCATAGAGACGCCAGCAGGAAGAATGACGTTGCATAGAGACGCCAGCAGGAAGAATGACGTTGCATAGAGACACCAGCAGGTAGGACATTTTATAGAGACGCCAGCAGGAAGAATAACGTTGCATAGAGACGCCAGCAGGAAGAATGACGTTGCATAGAGACGCCAGCAGGAAGAATGACGTTGCATAGAGACGCCAGCAGGAAGAATGACGTTGCATAGAGACGCCAGCAGGACGAATGACATTTCATTAAGACGCCAGCAGGTAGGACATTTTATAGAGACGCCAGCAGGAAGAATGACGTTGCATAGAGACGCCAGCAGGAAGAATGACGTTGCATAGAGACGCCAGCAGGACGAATGACATTTCATTAAGACGCCAGCAGGTAGGACATTTTATAGAGACGCCAGCAGGAAGAATAACGCTGCATAGAGACACCCGCAGGATTAAAGGCGTTTCATAGAGAGAGTAACCTTTATGCTTCATTCTTATAATATCAATTTCATCAGGTGACGTTGAATCAGTTGGCGCGAACGGCCACCTGAACAGAACATGAGATTTGAACCCATAGTCCTTGAGGGCAAGAAGTTGAGATGTAAAATAACTTGAAGTTTGGTACCTGGAACCATTTACGTTCATTTATCTTAGTCTGCAAATCATGCGAATATACTGAATATCAATTTTTGTGCCCGCACTATAGGGGGGGGGGGCATTTAGATTTACCCTTGTCCGTCCGTCCTTCCGTCCATCCGTTCCCTTTTTGTCTCGCACATATAGCTCAAAAAGTATTTGACCTAGAGTCATGAAACCTAATAGAAATGTTGATCAGCATGTGGAGTTGTGCACCTGGGTGTTTTCATGTGGATATATTTAGTATTTTTAGAGTTACTGCCCTTGACTTAGTAAAAATTTGCAATGTTCAACTTGTGTCACACGTAACTCAAAAAAATATTTGACCAAGAGTCATGAAACCTTTAAGGAATGTTGATCAACATGTGTAGTTGTGCACCTGGGTATTTTCGTGTGGATATATTTAGTATTTTTTTAGTTATTGCCCTTGACTTAGTAAAAATTTGCAATTTTTAACTTGTGTCACACGTAACTCAAAAATATTTGACCTAGAGTCATGAAACCTTACTGGAATGTTGATCAGCATTTGTAGTTGTGCACCTTGGTATTTTTGTGTGGATATGTTTAGTATTTTTAGAGTTATTGCCCTTGAATTAGTAAAAATTTCCAATTTTCAACTTGTGTCGCATGTAACTAAAAAGTATTTGACCTAAGGAATGTTGATCAACATGTGTAGTTGTGCACCTGGGTATTTTCGTGTGGATAGATTTAGTATTTTTAGAGTATTGACCTAGACTTAGTAAAAATTTCCAATTTTCAACTTGTGTCTCACGTAACTAAACAAGAGCTGTCACAGAAGACAGCGAAGCTCGACTAATAGAATACTGGACGCAGTAAGGAAGACAAAACTATGAAAGAAAAATCAATTATGTATAATTATGTTTTAGGTTATAGTAAAATAATAACATTGTTAACATAAATTCCAAGATCAAGGGGAATAATTCTAGAAATAGTCACGCTAGAGTTATGAACCTTGTCACACAACATGTGTGTAATGATAAGAAATATATATTTGAAGTTTGAAGTAGATACCTTCAAAAGTAAGTAAGTTATAATATTTCGTAAAGAAAATTCTAAGTTCAAAGAGAGATAAATCTGTAAATATTGATTCAAGAGTTATGAACATTTTTACATAAAATGTAATTGATGATAAGGAATAAGTATTTGAAGTTTGAGGTAGATACCTTTAAAACTAAAATAAGTTATAGTAAAAAATAACATTTTTCTAGTAAAAAAATCTAAGTTTATGGGGAGATAATTCTTGCAATATTGGTGCTAGAGTTATGAACCTTGTCACATAAGATATGGATGATGATAAGGTACATATATTCGAAGTATGATATTGACGCCTTAAGAAATAAAGAAGTAACAGTAAAAAAAAAATTAAGGAAAATTCTAACTTTAAGGGGAGATAAATCTAAACATATTGGTGCTAGAGTTATGAACCTTGTCACATAAGATGTGGATGATAATAGGGTAGATATATTTGAAGTATGAAGTTGATCCCTTAAGAAATAAAGAAGTAACAGTAAAATTAGTACTTTTTCAGGAAAATTCTAAGTTCAAGGGGAGATAAACCTTAAAATATTGGTGCTAGAGTTATGAACCTTGTCACATAAGATGTGAATGTTGATAAGGTACATATATTTGAAGTATGAAGTTGATCCCTTAAGAAATAAAGAAGTAACACTAAAACAAGAGGGCCATGATGGCCCTGGATCGCTTCCCTGACCCATCAACCGCATCCAAGCAATGTCTTGGACAAGCATCCTGGCCAAGTTTGATTACAACTGAGTCAAACATGTGAACTCTATTGTGTTCAAAGGGTTTTTCCATATTTGGGCAATGTGACCTAATTTTTGACCGGAGACGACCCATATTCAAACCTGACCTAGAGATCATCAAAACAACCTTCCTGACCAATTTCCAGGTAATTTGGATCAAAACTGCAGCCACTAGAGTGTTAAAAAGATTTATCTATTTTTAGCTCCTGTAACCTAGTTTTTAACCGGACATGACCAATCTTCGAACTTGACCTAGAAATCATCAAAACAAAATTACTGACAAATTTCCAGAATATTTTAATGAAAACTTAAGCCACTAGAGTGTAAACAAGCTTTTTCTATTTTTAGCTCCTGTGACCTATTTTTTGACCGGAGATGACCCATCTTCGAACTTGACTTAGAAATCATCAAAACAACCTACCTGACAAATTTCCAGAATATTTGAATCAAAACTGCAGCCGCTAGAGTGTTGACAAGTTTTTTCTATTTTTAGCTCCTGTGACCTTGTTTTTGACCGGAGATGACCCATCTTCGAACTTGACCTAGAAATCATCAAAACAACCTTCCTGACTAATTTCCAGAATATTTGAATCAAAACTTCAGTCGCTAGAGTGTTAACAAGCTTTTTCTTTTTTTAGCTCCCGAGACCTAGTTTTTGACCGGAGATAACCCATCTTCGAACTTGACCTAGAAATCATCAAAACAACCTTCCTGACTAATTTCCAGAATATTTGGATGAAAACTGCCGACACTAGAGTGTTAAAAAGATTTTTCGTTTTTTAGCTCATGTGACCTAGTTTTTGACCGGACATGACCCATCTTCGAACTTGACTTAGATATCGTCAAAACAACCTTCCTGACAAATTTCCAGAATATTTGGATGAAAACTGCAGCCACTAGAGTGGTAACAAGCTTTTATATTTTTAGCTCCTGTGACCTAGTTTTTGACCGGAGATGACCCATTTTCGACCTTGACCTAGAAATCATCAAAACAACCTTCCTGACAAATTTCAAGAATATTTGAATAACAACTTCAGCCACTAGAGTGTTAACAAGCTTTTTCTACTTTTAGAATATGTGACCTAGTTTTTGACCGGACATGACCCATCTTCAAACTTGACCTAGAAATCATCAAAACAACCTTCCTGACAAATTTCCAGAATATTTGGATCAAAACTGCAGCCACTAGAGTGTTAACAAGCTTTTTCTATTTTTAGCTCCTGTGACCTAGTTTTTCATCGGAGGTCACCAATGATCGAACTCATCCGAGATATTATTGAGACAGATATTCTGACAAAGTTTCATGATGATTGAGGAATAAATGCGACTGCTAGAGTGTTAACGAACTAAATGTGGACGGACGACGGACGACGGCCGACGGACAATCATCGATCCTAAAAGTTCACCCTGAGCATGCTCAGGTGAGCTAAAAATAGTATTTTTTAAAGAAAATTCTAAGTTCAAGGGGAGATTAATCTGAAAATATTGGTGCTAGAGTTATGAACCTTGTCTCATAAGATGTGGTTGATGATAAGGAACATATATTTGAAGTTTGAAGTTGATACCTTAAGAAATGACAAAGTTATAAAAAATATTTTGCTGCACCAAAACTTTAATCTGAAATCTGGACGCGGACGCCGGGGCGAGTAGGGCAGCTCTCCATAAACTTCGTATAGTCGAGCTAAAAAGTAATTTTCCTAGAGTCATGAAACCTTACAAGAATGTTGCTCAGCATGTGTAGTTGTGCACCTGGGTATTTTCGTGTGGATATTTTTAGTATTTTTAGAGTTATTGCCCTTGACTTAGTAAAAATTTACAATATTTTAATTTGTCTTGCACGTCACTCAAAAAGTTTATGACCTGTAGTGAATAAAAGTTTTTTAGTTTTCAACTTGGGCACATGTAGCCAAAAAAAATGACCTAGAGACATAAGATTGACAAATCGTTGGAGTGTGGGGGCACCCGTGTCCTATGGACACATTTCTAGTTTTTACTAGTATTCACTTCAAGTAGATAATATATTGTAATAAAATATGGCGTAATTTCTGGGGAAAAACAGGTCAATGTTTGAAAAAGACGGTAATTAAAAAAAACAAAAGTTAAATAAAATGTAATTTTGATCGATACAATATTAATTATGTATAATTATTTCTATTATGCGATTATATGCGATGTGAAACATGTTGCTATAATATGTGGTCTCTCCCATATTCATCATGAAAGTTGCTAAATCTACAGGATAAATAATGTAGAAACAAATGAAAGAAACGCTTAGCAAACTGTTCAAATATTCATTTTTATTTATTTTTAGAAACAAGATTACCGGTCTTTTTTTAAGAATTAAAGGAAATAAAAAAGCGACACCCAAACAAATTTAAAAAGTTAAACGTATAAAACTACATGTACTTTTATCTTTACTAAAACAACTTGATTTCGGATAAGAAAAGTCTAAATTCATTGAACTTTATGAACATTTTTCAAATGAGTTTTTAAATGTTGTTTCAAGACAAATTGTTTCAAGCAAAGTTCACAGTAATATTGTCTCTCTCCAGTATGTGATAACATATGTCTACGGAGATGTGAAGGTGACTGCAACAATTTCTCACATACGTGACACATATTACTGTCCAATTTCCTTCCGTATCCCCTCTTTCTACTTCCGGACATATTCTCCATGTTGTACACATCTGTAATGAAAAGAACCAAAATTTCATCTGTTGTTTTAACTTTCTAAACCTTAATTCAAAATATGTTCATGGCTGATCGCTAATGTTGTAAGAACTTAGGCTCAACCCTTTTGATATTTGTTGGGCTCAAACCTTTTGCTATTTGTTGGGCTCAACCCTTTTGCTATTTGTTGGGCTTAACCCTTATGCTATTTATTTAGCCGAACCCGTATGCTATTTGTTTGGCCCAACCCTTAAGTTATATGTTGGGCCCAACTCTTTTGCTATATGTTTGACCTTACCCTTTTGCTATATGTTGGGCCAAACCCTTTTGCTATTTGTTGGGCCCAACCCTTTTGCAATTTGTTGGGCCCAGCCCTTTTGCTATTTGTTATTTCGAAATCAATTTGTTTCTCTGTATATTTACATGTATATATGAGCAATAAAATATGATAAGATCAATGCTAACTATGCAAAGCATAAATACTTTGATACACTGAACTTATTCAACAATGAAGTGTCCTGTAACGTTCCTTTCTCTATATCATACATTCTTTGGGGTCACAATTTCAATAATAAACAGGAAAAAATAATCCGTAAAGATCAAACAAGTTTGGACATTAGAACATTGTGCCATAGAGTGTTTGAATTATTTTTAATGAATCTAAAAATTTATTGTAAGGATACTATTGTTTGTTTCTTAAAATCTGGAAAAGGGGAATATGGTCGGGAACAATGAAAACATTGTTCAAGTGTGATAATTGCAGACTCGGTTTCATTAGAGAGTGTCATCTTGCTGGTCTCATTACAACTAACTATTAGAATAATAAAGTATAAACCTGTCTTGCATTTTTGTGTGTGCGAATTTCTTTGTCAAATTTTGAGCTGTACATATTTAATTTATACGTTATTATTAGATCCACATGAAGATTGCATTGTTAGTAACTTCTCTGAAAAAATTTTACACTACATTGTAAAAATGTCTTACACCTTATCTATAGTATGTAATAATGGCTATATGTAGTTTAATGCCAATTTAATATCGATTTTTGTATTGGCCAAGGAAATTGACTTGTTTCAAACAAAAGATAACGTGTTGGATGTCACATAGAGATGTATTAAGATGTATTCGTTTCTGAAGGCATGCTGTATATTAATAGTTTATAGTTTGTTTTTTAAACTTTAAATGGAATACTTTACGTACAATTTTGCTATTCAATCCGGTTTATTAAACACTATTATAACATGACGGCAAACGTGACGTCACTTTATTCAGTATTCATGACGTTACGTCATATATATGTAATAAAATTATTACAATCTTAAGCTTTGTCACAAACAATAAAGCCGGAACTATAAAGGCTCTGTTTTATTAAATATTCATTATTTAATACCAGAGAACAAATGAAAACTGACTTTCGTATTAATTCATAGTGTACATTTAAGAACAACATATTTACATAAAATGAACATTTATACATTTAAAGAAATTAAGTCGGCAAATAAGATAAATAAACAAAACGGACAAAATAGGTCAACTTAAAATGATTTTTATAATCCAGTTATTGCACATACTATATAAACATAGATTCTATATATAAAATACTAGCCTATTCTATATATAAAAATAACTCTTTTTCTAAGGATTACATCAATAAAACAATATACAGCTTGCTATAAATTTAGTTAAGAATATTGGAAAACAAAATCTAACAATATGGAACTGAAAAGAGACTAAGACATATGCACACCCTGTACAGTACTGACCAAAATAAATAATTAACTATTAACACCTCATATAAGAAAAAGTATACTTTGAAATTGAAATGTCACTCCAAAGAGACTTGAACAAAACATAAACATTCATCCAGGAAACAGCGACAACGTGCGCATTTATCCCAGCAAATAATCTCTAGGTACAACTAACAACTAACAAGTTAATAGCTTCCACGTTGCAACAACAATATATCATTATTTCGAAGCACCACCCAACAATAATAAACTGTAAAAAGTTTTCAAAACCTGTACCCTAAAAACGGAATATGCTGGAAAACCCCAAAAATTCTTACATTCCGGAGATTAAGTTCTATTAATACAGAACATACATTCACAAATGAAAATTAATAGCATTTCAAACCTCGATACAAACCATGGATCTGAACCTAGAATAACTGATGAAATTTAAAAACAAAATAAGATAGTGTCGCACATACATCATTAGTATTGCAAAAGGTAACATTTTCTATACGATTTCAATCATTCTATGTCGTACAAAATAGTATCACATATAACTAAATGGATGATGATACAAACATCATAAAAATAAATATAAACTCGGACAATATTACTTACATTTATCCCATTGACTAAATGAGTGTTAAACATATAACATATAGCATATAAACTTGTCTTTTATCATCCATCAGTTATTCTCAAATAATTAAAAATGTTTCAAAATGAAATATTTACATATTCCTCGTTTATTTCTCGTTTAATGACTTATTGACAATATATTGACATAACTAACTTATATATTATGCTTCTCATTTAATATATTGAAATCAACAGCTTAAAATAATGACTCTATTACATACATAGAGGGTATTGAATGAGTGTAACTTTAATACTGCATTTATTGAAACAGTTCTCATTTTGGGTATGTGATAAATAGAATATTATATTCGTTCAAGTTCATTACTAAATTTATCTAACTCGTTGAATAAAATATTATGCTCGTCATGGCAGACGCTCGCAGTATTCAGTATTAAACTAACCCTCATTCAATATCCTCTATCTAATATGAAAAAATATTAACAAAGAGATAAAAATAATAATTTTAGATAATGAAACATGCACTTTGGGCAGACCAGTAAAATAGATATTTCTGCATTTTTATCGGAATTCAAATTACATGTAAATTAAATATTGTGATGAACCTCATGGAAATCTAATGCCAGACATAAAATTTTAGGATATTAAATTCCAAACAGCACAGGGCTCAAACTCAAAACATGCAAATTCATGAGAAAAGGGGTTTTTCTTTCTCTTTTTTTAAAACACAACATATATATATATACTAGTGTTTATAAATTCATACAATTGTTAAACGCAGATAGAAAATTGGTTATTAGAAAATTAGCATTATTTTGTATTAAAGCATTTGAAAGACGAGACAATTTGGTAGATTAGCATATCAATATGATATTATTAATGTAGAAATTTATTTTTGGCATTCTCAATCAACATGTTTAACTATGTCATAAATATTTGAATATAACTTGATTGATGTATTCCATGATAATGATTCTTGGATGCCATGCATATAGATAAATAATAATATAACATGATAATATGAAATATGTTAGAGATGCACCACGTCAGAAATAAACGCCATCATGATTCTGTTACTGTTCCCACTTCATTACACAAACATATAATGAACCATCAATAGTCACAACTTTGCAAGAAATAAGAACCATAAATGCTAAAACATTTAAACATTACAGCGTTAAGTTAAGTGTATTATGTTACTTAATGCATGTTCCAAAAAATGAACCTCAACAAAACCACCAAATCAAACAAAAAAGAAACCAACAAAATATAAAAAACAACCAAAACAAAAACCAAAAAAAACCAAAAAATGCTGATTACTTCCTAAAAATGAATATTAATATATACATAAATCTTTTAGAAATAACAATCATCAATACTCATAAATATAAAATAATTCAATGAAGAATAAGTCTAGATTTCTACAGGAGACAGGACAAAACTTCTCAGCAAAGTATTCGTGTCGCAAAAAAGATACACGCACAAATCACATAGATGACTAGCCATCTTGACGCTACAGTTCGTGTAATTTAGTGTGTTTTTCTACTTAACAAATACATAAATTTCAAGTCAAAAGTCCATTTTTTATCGGTATGTATCTGACCCCAAGCGCATGTTTAGGACTATCATCCAATAAATATTGCAATCGTTTTCCTCTTCGTATCTGAAACAATTGGAGAAATTAACATACATACATAGATCTTTTGTTCCTGAAATCAAAATAAAGAAAAACAACATATCAACCGCAGGTTAAGGTGTTCTATGGGAGACGGTCATTATGCACGGTGCTATCGGATAACTTCTAATAAGTACTTCTTAACACATCTAAACTCGCATAAATTCTTTCCAAATTCCAATTTTAAAAAAGAAAATCATGACGATAAATGTAACACACCTTAAAACGTAGAAGATACCACTGAAGTTAGTAAAATGATCATGTAATCCACTTAAAATGGCAAAAAAAAATGTGGAAGGAAAATAATACATGTATACTCAGAATTAAATTGAAAATCTATTTGTTACAACGATTTTCTGTCCAGTATGAGTGAAGAAGCGGATGAAAATATTTTGGACAAAATAATATTCTGATAAACGGAGTAAGAGGAATGATGTGATACACTTTAATTGAACAGAAGTTTTAAGTTCACCTAAGTTAGTTTGACATACATATATATTTACTACAGCACAATTTTTTTTTACAACTAGAACTCCGCAAGTTGGGTGTGTCGCCTTGTGAACAGTATAGCTGCCACTTAGGAATTTTTCCTTAAATACTAAAAAAGTATATTATAACACAACGCTCTTACAAAAGCTACATGTACCTAATTAGACAATTAAAGTGGCATACTGAAACAGATATGTAACAATTACATCAGGATTGATAAACTGCCTACAAATAACAATGTAAACTCCGACATAAAATATAACGAACTCAATTGGAGACATTCAACAATCTGGATTCACTTATATCCGGAATACTTAGTTAAAGACAATAAAATATATCGAATTAGTTCCTTGTATAGGGTTTTTATAAGCGAACAGAAATACAATATACAACAAACTGAAATTGTTAATCCCATACCCAATTCTATACAATTAATTGCAACAGAGCACTAATGTTTAAGAAAAATTAGTCAATTTATTCTCAATAATTCCTAAGAACAACAATACAACCGAGAGCGTATTCATGGAATATATTAAAGCAATCCAATTTGCTACATTCAAATATTAGTTTTACCTACCCTTCAATCAATTTACTCAAAAAATATATAATTAAAATGTAAATTACAATAAACACACAGAATTTTTATGTTTTCTATTCACATAATATAAGAACATAAAAAAACAAGATTAATTTCAAAGATTTTTCACATTCCTATACCTATAATTGAAAATATCTTCATAATTCTATCTGTAAGGGACCTCTATTAACATTAATGAAAAATATAGATTTCCTTTTCAATTTCAATCAAAGAACGTACTTAAGATAGTTTCAATATATAAGCAAAGAACAGCAACATGCCGATGATTTGTTGGCACAAACACGAATTACTAATAAAACAAAAATACAAAATTTACATCGCGCAAAACTATAAATAAAGAAAATAAGAATAAAAGAATTAATCGATTATAACCTTTGGTAACAAGATCATCATAGCAATAAAAATTCCTATAAAATAAAACAACATAATAACATAACTACTAGACTAATGAATCATTTCCAACAGCATAATATTTAGAAAACAGTACAAATAACAACAATAAACTGTAAAACATTCGGTCAACATCAGAAATATTATAAACCGTGCGAAAATAGAAAACGAAAGTGACAATGCAAAGCAAAGGTAATATTACGAGATACACGATTATTTTATTGGAGAATTCGTTTATAAAAGATAGAAATTTTAACAATTAACTATTTAACAAACTTTAGAGAACTTAAACAATGACGACAATCAACTTAAACTGACACATTATAACATTACTGGCCACAAGCCAAATAAGAAAAAAAGTAAGAAAAATATAAACAAAATGCAAATAACAACTACAAAAAAATCATGATGTGAAGAGTTAACAATTTCTATTTGCACTGCCGCCTTATTCTCAATAGAAATGTATTATCACTGATGAAAGTTCAACAGTAATAGCATTTTTAAGTGTAGGAAAATTGCACTGGTACAAATAAAGTATTATCAATACAAAGACAACATATCTCATAAAATCATGCCGTTCAATTAATCCGCACTGCACTCTTCTCACCCAACACTGAGATCTAATCATTCCTAATGAGGAATTTCAAGTTCATGGCTTTTCCTAAAGTTTACGTAATGAAAATGGCAGAGACAAAAATAACAAGTATACATTAACAAGGCACCAATAACTCAAAAACTTACAGAATTGCAGGTAATGATTCTTGTTGCACTGACACTCTCGAGTCATTTAAAAGACATGCATAACCACAGTTAAAGTCAATCCAAAGCTTATGTAGAACTGATTATACTCACAGACCAAGGACATAAGGAAGACAAGACGACAGACACCGACAAGCCGGACAACAAGTTAACCCCATATATAGTCGCACTTATTTTCAATAAACACAAATAAAAAAAAAGAATACAAAATAAAATCTGTTCATACCATTATTATTGAAAGATTTCTTCAGTACAACATCATGTCTGGCAATGTCTATTCTAATAATGACTTCTATCAAGAGAAACATTTATACCGCTGAAGAACACAGATTGGTACGTTTCTTCGCCCGTAATGGTAGACGGATATGACCGTATAGACTACTTCTTAACGACTGAACACTTTACCAACAGTAAGCCACATATTCTAGGATTACGAGTGGTAATTGAAAACAATGTTCCCAGTCATCATCGCTTTCTTCGCATCCTCACTAACAATAGAATAAAACAGCTAGACTATTTATTACATCGGAACAGCTAATACTTAACCATCTTAAGTCTACAGAAGGAAAATACATTATATAGAAACACATATGTTCCATGTACATTGTATGTCAAATAGTAATATAAAAATACTTTTCATACTATAAATCAAAGGTAGATCGAAAATAATACATACGTTAACCAGACCTTTTAAAGGATTGTACTCATCAAAGTTCACACGAGGCATAAGCCACTGCAGATATACATCAGGAGAACAGAGGACTTATAACCTAAACTGACGGAAGCCTCACATACATATGCACTCAGGAACTTAACAAATTGAAGAAAGAAAAAAAAACAACCAATGACAAACTATTTTATATACAAACATTTTTACTTTATATCTTACAGAAAACTTATAACTAGCTAAAGAAAAAACCACCAGTTCTAAACAAAAAGAATTGTAAAGATTTAAAAGGTTACTTTGAAACGCTTAAAAATGGGCACAATCTTCATTTCAGAGACAAAACAAAACAAAACACAAAACCCGACAGACTGTTTTTCTCTCTCTTCTATTTACCAAAAATTAAATCAGGATACGTCTGCCTGGCTAGAAAAATTACTTTTTGTTGGAATACAGTAGTCTACTGTAGCACATTTCATTATCGAGACGGAAAAAATCGCTGATTTAGGGTGAAGCCGATTTTACAACTTAATCGTGTAGTCTAAAAACAGATTTCTAATTTAGACTATATTTCTTCTAAAATTAAATTCAAAAATATTAACCCAAAATAATCATATATATATATAAAAGCCATAACAATAGCCAATATATTATATTTGAAGATATTCTGAGAATTATATTCATAATAAACGTGTAATAAATACATGTGCATTGTTAAATTAGAACTTTCCCGTGTTATAACGTCTTAATAGTTAACCGCTCAAGAACTCCAGTCAAAGAATACTTTAGACAAACAATATTCTTATCATTTTTTCCATATCATTCCAATTGTAAACTATAATTTATCCCTGTTTTCTGAATCACTTATATTATGCAAACATTTACAATTAAGTCAAGCTACAATCTTGTCCAACTATTAATAGTCAGTTTTTCTCCGCAATACAAAATTTCTACAGTGTGTTCACGTACAAACTCCAAACCTTATCTGAAAACCTATTATCCCGCACGTCGGCCGACACTCATAAGAAGTCTCCCACGCAGTAATCGAAAATACGATATCGGTCCTGTTTAAATTCTAACAGTCTTTGAGAACTCTTCCCACAATATTTGCACACTGCTAACGTCGTTACAGCAGGTGTACAACCATAATCCAATTCTATATCCTGAAAATCCTCTCGATCTATATTGCGTTTAAAAAACAATATGTACCCGTGCAAATGACTATAGCTGGAAGTCCACTGTACAAATATATATCTTATACAATCCATGTAATGGTGCATTAATAAGTTGTAACCTTCATACACCTATATACTCGTTCAAAAATAGCGCACCCCCACGCACTACTAAATAATCTTTCTCACTCATATTGGCTTACACTATTTCAAATTGATTTTTTTTTAATTTTAGTTCAAACTTCCCTCAATCTAAACTAACAAAATGTAATACAACATTTTAAGAATTTTATTGACTATAACATACTTTTACAAACGGAAAAAATATATATTTACAATACAACCAGAAACAAATATCACGAAACAAACAATCCAATATCAAGAATCGTAGCTAACAGCAATCAAAGTCTTACACTAAAATACGTTCAAAGGTGTCACCTTCAATCAATCAAAGCCTGTTAGAATCAAATCAATCAAAAAAATCAACAAAGCATTCGATGACATCGCAAAAATAATCAGTAAACTTTAAAAAATGTAAAAAGAATATTGATGCTTTCTCAATTTAAGAATCTGAAATATATATCTCCGCCAAGACCTTGATACATCTACAGCATAAGAAATGTTCATTATATTTGTTGTAAACTACAGACAAAATAAGAATCCAACCATAAAAGCATGTAAAGAACGCTTCAACTCAACGGGCAAAAATTTAAACTAACGTTTGCAGGCTCGGTCTTGATTGCAGCCATCGTAAGATATTGATAAATGGTAAGACCTCCTAGGTCAACGCCCCACTAAAAGCACAACAGACTGCTAATCATCATTAAACTTATATTATGATTGAATAAATCGCAAAATAATCCGATGATTTGTGCAATTACTAAGAAATGTGTTCAAACATACCACATAGGACAAATTCACAACATACACTGTTGTCATCTTGATGATCAGACAAGAACCGTGAAAGATACAAAAAAAAAAAAGTGTAGATCTTTTATTTCAAAACAAAGTATAACTTTACACTCCCACCAGTATGTCATCTGGGCGGTCCTCCCCAGAATTATAAAACAATATTTCCTGAAAGAAGACACAGGGTTAGTGCACCAGATACAGATAGCAGAAAAAATGTACCCAATATAATAGCCAACTTGATTAAACTGTTATTATAACCCAAAAACAAAAAAAAAAAAAAAAAAAACCAAAAAAAAAAAAAAAAAAACCAAAAAAAAAAAAAAAAAAAAAAAAAAAAAAAAAAAAAAAAAAAAAAAAAAAAAAAACCAAAAAAGTGCCAAAAAATGTAATATACAGCACATCAATACACGGAACCTCGAATTAATAGTCTCATCCCAAAGAAAACTGAATTACAGTAATTTTAGACAATGGCCAGCCCGGGAATCGAACCCACATGTCGAGGATTACGATCTGTGCTCTAACCGATAAATAAGCTATGCGGGCTGAGCTAGCAAGCGGACGGACGAATGAAAGCTTATTAATATACCTAATTTAAGCGGCGAGAGGGGGGGCATTTACAATTTATTGTTATCAGGTCTAAAAAGAAAAAGGCGGTTTATACATTAAAAGAATTAAAGAATATAAACAGCAGAAATAGCGTCAAGTAAAATGTAAATAAATTTAAAATGATCTGACGCTACCACAAAATTGATATAACAATTTATTAATCATTGTTCTATAATAAAGATTCATTATCTGTCTGGTGAGTAGAATGGTCGTTTAATTAAGGGACATTATTCTAATTTCATGGTGAGTTAGAACATGTCTCTTGGCGTTCCATTTCACCATTAAAACAATCTTTATACACAAACTATTGACAAAATTGATACGGCTCTCCCCTGTATGTATTCGTAAATGTGTCCAGCTTCACAGTTGGTGCGAAACACGGTCTTCCACAAAATAAGGAACAAAACTTCCATTATCTCTTCGGTATCATCATGTTCTAAAATTCCAAAATAAATGTTCTGTGCAACAATAGAATCTGAAAAATATTGTAAACAAAAATTTTAAAATACAAGAAAATGTATATGGAATAGTAATTAAACTATATATAAGTTAATAAAATAAAATAAATGTATACTAAAATATATCTATCATACAACTATGCCAAAAAAGTTAAAAACAAAATTGACATGCCTTCTTCTTACATTTGACGACAGCGTCAAAACACCGGTTGATGATTGCAGTAACAATGGCGGATTCGTTAGCACAAATATAATCTCAACCGTTGAATCAAAGATCATATTAACAACTGCATATAAAAAAAACGAATTATTTTGGATCAATTTACATAAAGAATGAAACATAACCACTTTTCATTCATTCTTGTAGGAAAAGCATTACAATGTTAAAAAAAACATAACGCAATTTAAAAGGAGGCAATCATTTTGAAAGGCAAAAGGTACAAGTCTTACTCGTTTGGAAAGAGAAAGCTACATACAGAAAATATAATAATATATTAAACGAATATCAAAGCTTGGTCAAACTATTATTGCATGCAGCAGGCTGGATCGAGGCGAATTTACTGTTGGCAATGACCTATTTATCCGATTCAAGCAAATAAATAAGTTAATAAGCAATTTGGTAAAGATATAATCTTTATTTTCAATTCCTCATTATATCATAACATATAGAACTATATAACAGATCAAAATTTCTATTATTAATATGATAGAAGAATTAAAAAATATGTAAAACATAGAATACAGTATGAAAAGAGATTTATAATGTATTACAACAAGAAGAGATATATTGATTTAAGAAACCAACCAGTTATTCTTAAACCAATATACCATAAATACTTAATTAACAATATGTTTATATCTTAACCTTTTTTTCATAGACCAGTATAACCATCATGGTACTAGTTCTGGCATTAAAAACACAAAGTCAATAGAATTCAGTTTTAAATTTCTATGCTATAATTTTCTTGCAGTAGTATATAACAGCCATGAAACACTAAATCAATTATGTATTTTACATCTACAAAATATAAACACATTCATCATTAATTATTTAAATAACAAATTTCAAAAATAATAAAACAAAAATTCCTACAACCACGAATTTAGCTTCAAAATATATGTTACAATTATAACTAACAACACTATCTAAATACACGATTACAAAGAATCAAACAATCATGACTACATACTATAGAAATATAATATCTAACATTTAATGGTTGATTATTGCCAGAATCCAACTATCATTTTAACCCGCTATACATACATAATTATAAAGCAATCCAATCTGCAGTACGTAGAACAACAAATGTACAAATGAATTTTTCTTGTAAATCCAAAAGATAAGAAATATTTACTCACTGATGAAAAATCTCTGCATCGTACATAACAATAATAGCATTAAATTCTCAACATGTCTTACCTCCTATTTATTGTTAAGAATGTAACAACTAATACGTAAGATAGCACGCTTGTGAATAATATAAACGGTTGATTTCAAACTAAAATAAACTACATCATCAATTAAAACGAACATAACAATCATATAATCCACCCACTGATAGACGGAACACTTCCATTCATATCTATGAATATGGCTCAATCGAAATTTTTCTTCAGCGGCCCCTTATCTCTCCTAAAATACAATTTTCAAGAGCAGCCCGACCAGACGAACGGAAACGCTCACCCGGTATGAATCAAACCTTAATATGTATGCTGGAGTCCAGTTTCCATTGGAGCAAACACCTTAACCACAAATATTACGAAACTTCAGGTTAATTTGCTGGGCAGAATAATCTGTATCTAATACACCATTCAATCATCTCTTTGTATGAACTGAAAACAAGAAGAAAAAACGATATATATGATACCAAAAATACAAAATAATAAAAACTACACGTCCTTTATTAAACTAACGTATCTACTATTCTGAACATGCCTATATATGAAGAAAGACAAAAGTAAAAACGTCCCAGATAATATATTGCCAAATTATCATAAAGCATTGACCCAACATCTGTTATACACCCCAAACTCTATGGAACCGCCGAATCTTCTTACTGCAGTATAGACAGGTCAAGTATATGTCAGTACCATGTACTACTACACAGGTCACATATTGTTGTCTAATAAGCGCATGCTGTACATTACAACTGAATACTTGAACAACCATTCAGAAATATCAATGGAACTGGTTCCAAATTCAAACGGCAACATCCATTTAACCCGCACATTCATAGCACGAAGGTCTAAAGTAACTGAAATTGACTGTTTAATTTAATTTACCCAACATACATTTCCTAGGCATTAAGGCTGATTGAAAATAATAATGATTTCAAGAAAGCTGTTCACATTCAATTCTTATCTTCATCAATTTATCCTGTACTTGTAACAATTGCATTCTACATTAGAAAACATAAGAAACAATTAAATCTGCAATTCTCATTTGTTAAGCTAATTTATATGCGCAGCGTAAAGATCACAAAAGAATGAGTAATGAACTCGAGACCAAAGGTTTATATCTTGCTCAAATAATAATATTATCATAATGACTACACGATAAATAAAATGAAAGATAACTACAAGATATTACTATTTCTATCATTTAATTTATATTAGTATAATGTACACATTATTTACAGAAAATGCCTCTCGTTCAAATCTAATAACTAGTAACACTAGAGTACATCAAAAATTAAAACAAACTTCACGTCACACGAAATGCAAAGATTTCTGTACCACTTCAGAAAAATTTCAATAATCATTCTTTAAATATAAAAATTAGCAACACTAATAAAACAGAAACAGAAACAATATTTCACTATTTAGGCGATAATCAATACATATACAAATGTACATTCAAATAGAAGAGACAAACAATACAACATACATCTGCACAAAATACAAAATACTTACAAAGATTTCTATCGATAGTAGTTTGATCTTTCAATTTGCCAGCAGATACCTCCCTGTATATCCACATATTTCTACACGTAGTGATGACTGGAATAACTTCCTCTCGTGTCAGAAATGTCACGGACTAAGACAAACATTCGTTAAGTTTAATTCAATATCGCCTTAGTCTTTGCTCTACTTTTTGGTCTAATTAAGGTCGAAAAATTAATCGAAGATATTCTTTTTCCATTCAATTAACACAAGAGTTGTTAAAATGCCCCAATGGAAACGGTTATAATATATATAGAATTGGTAAAAAGCAGTATTAGGTTCAGTTACGTACCAATATAATGAAAATATCTTACGGACGCTCTAGAATAGCAAACTCACCACTGAACAAATTCATAACTGATAGAACAACTTCTCACACCGTGCCAAGAATATGATTTCAAATATTAAACGGAATCTAGTGTTCAGTCTTTTTCAAAACACTAACCATTTAAGACATAGTATTGCTGACATATGTCTGAATCTTTACTGCAAAACTTTAATACTCACGAATTTGTGAACAACAGTAGGGTACCAACTAATGAGCGCTACTCCTGTATGAATTTCTCAAAATCGTTGCTCCAAGTAATCAGTTGGAATGAAGAAAACAGTATTCCCGCACATATTATAACACACATGCCTAGATACTATAACATAAACTTTGCGCAACTACTATCAATCCCTGGACAAAATCAAACAATATACATTTGTATATCAAAACTTGATCAATAACACCAGCAATAAGATAAAAGTTTTAATCATACAGAAAGAAAGATGAAGCTCATTCAAGAAGTGAAAAACGTCAAGAAACCGACCAAAATAATATAATTCATGAAAATATGTCGACAAATTGCGAAATAAGCCTTTCGCACATCTATAAAGCAATATATCAATATGGTAAGACAACAAGGTCAAATTTCATGCATGATTTTACTTAAAAGAGGAAACAGAAGCCCATTTATAAGTATGATAGCTGTAAAAATAGCACATTTATCTGTAAATGATATATGTCTTACGGAAACGTTAAAGGGCCTCCTATAAGTGAGATCATGATGTGTAAGTCGACTTGATTTAATTCTATTTTATTAGACGTTTTAAAACAAAACAATTTATTTTTTTCACAGGAATTACAAAAGAATCCGATTATTCCGCCGAAGTTTTTGTCAGGGCGAAAAGGTATCTTTTCGTCTTTTGTAAAATATTTGTCTTTCTGACAAAAATTGGTCTTAACTAAAAACTTCTAACTGACTTTAGAGTGACAAAAGATGGTCTAGTCTTTGTGAATAATATGAATAGATTTGTCAAAACATCTAATCAAATCGAACAAAAATCGGGCGTCTTACAACCCATGATCGCACTAAATGGAGCCCTTTTTACGTTTCCATAATGCCATGGAAATTTTAACAATGCTAAAGTAAATTAAATTAAATGTCTTAAAGATCTACTTTTTTGGGAGGAAGACCATATATACCTATTTTGGGATAATTTCAGACAAAGCCTTACGCCGAAACCTTTTTACTATCATATACGGTTATTTGGAACAAATATTTACTTCCGTTCAAATATACACCAAGCCATGGGGGACTTTCCCGGGGTGATCTGGACCTTTGAACCCGCGACCTTAAAAAAGGTCTGGGGAAAGAGCTAATGATGATGCACATTTGAGGCTGTAAGAAAATGGACATCGGTATTATGATCAAACTTTCAGACAGATCAAACCAATTTACCCTCCTGATCTCTCTATCTTACAATTATCGCTTAGAATGCATGGAATGTGATTTGTCCAACTTAAATGTTAAATTTTTGCGACGGACGCGCCCTCAGGCGCGTTCAGAGCTAAGTCATCTACACATGGGATTTCGTTGGCTACACTCGCGCAATGTGTCCTAAACCAATTAACAGCCCAAGAAATAGTACATGAATTTGATCCTTCAAAACTCCCATACTTTGTCTGGATATCTTAATGTCTTCCATATTTAGCCTTTTCAATTTCAAATCAAGTTATCCAAGTTAAAATATGAACGTATATTATTGATATAAACGTTGTAGTCCCGTAGTATTATTGCGCAATATGCAAATTACTGCTGAAACGATTTACCGCTGTCGAAAAAGTAGGACAGCAAATTATACTTCAATAAAGGTGTAACCTCTGAGTTCCAAGACATTATTAGTAGGAAATAAATATTTCTACATTATACAAAACATTATTATTAACAAATCAAAAGTTTTTCGTGACTCTAGGATAACTCGCGCATTAATAAAAGAAGAACTATTTTCGTGACTCATACCGCGGGTTTAGCTGAATATTCAGCAGTTATTTTCAGATAATTTCAGACAAAGCCTTACGCCGAAACCTTTTTACTATCATATACGGTTATTTGGAACAAATATTTACTTCCGTTCAAATATACACCAAGCCATGGGGGACTTTCCCGGGGTGATCTGGACCTTTGAACCCGCGACCTTAAAAAAGGTCTGGGGAAAGAGCTAATAATAATGCAGTTTTGAGGCTGTAAGAAAATGGACATCGGTATTATGATCAAACTTTCAGACCAAACCAATTTACCCTCCTGATCTCTCTATCTTACAATTATCGCTTAGAATGCATGGAATGTGATTTGTCCAACTTGAATGTTAAATTTTTGCGACGGACGCGCCCTCAGGCGCGTTCAGAGCTAAGTCATCTACACATGGGATTTCGTTGGCTACACTCGCGCAATGTGTCCTAAACCAATTAACAGCCCAAGAAATAGTACATGAATTTGATCCTTCAAAACTCCCATACTTTGTCTGGATATCTTAATGTCTTCCATATTTAGCCTTTTCAATTTCAAATCAAGTTATCCAAGTTAAAATATGAACGTATATTATTGATAAAAACGTTGTAGTCCCGTAGTATTATTGCGCAATATGCAAATTACTGCTGAAACGATTTACCGCTGTCGAAAAAGTAGGACAGCAAATTATACTTCAATAAAGGTGTAACCTCTGAGTTCCAAGACATTATTAGTAGGAAATAAATATTTCTACATTATACAAAACATTATTATTAACACATCAAAAGTTTTTCGTGACTCTAGGATTACTCGCGCATTAATAAAAGAAGAACTATTTTCGTGACTCATACCGCGGGTTTAGCTGAATATTCAGCACTTATTAATATATTAGATACAGTACAATGGCTAGTATAAATATCTATTTTTGAAAATGCATGTAAGACACTTTACCGCCATGTAGTCCTTCATGGTAAGGAAGTTATAATATCAGTTCTACTTCCGATTCTTGTGGTTTGTTTATTTTACTAGGTCATGATATGAGTTAACCTTCGCTATTCTAAAAATAGATTCTGCTTCACCTGTTCTGATTTTTGGACAGGCGATTGGGAAGTACACATTAAACATGTAATTAATAAACCAGCGGATTGTAATGCAATACTTTTAGAAATGCTATACAATTGTAAGAAGCAAACAAGTTGAAAATGGAATTTAGTGTGAAGTTGAAAAGGACAACTAAACACTGTAGTGCTTAAGTGACATTTAAATTAAAATAAAAACGATGTGCTCTGGCCTCAACATCTTTACCTTGTAAATAAAAAAAAATCTAAGAAATACACTATAAATTGCTGATGATTTTAACCATTTTTTTAATGAGACATATCCAAGAGAAATAAAAATACAAATGACTTATGCCCACTATGATATAACACGAAGCAATTCTAAATAGCATTCTCAAATGTATAATGTTTTATGTTTGAAGTTTATTTGCCTGGATTTATTCTAGAAATATTTCGTTGATAGTTTTTTTTCTATTTACATATCATTTCTTAGAATAAATCGATAAGGACACTGATTTACAAGTTTGACCAGAGTTTTTAGGCATAAATTTCATTCTGTATTTAAGTGCTTGAAAGTAGAAAATCTGAATTATATCAATTTTGGACACAAAATATATTGCTTTAAAAATCTCGAACTTGTATGGAACAAATTTTCTCTGTTATATATTTTGTGTTTTGTTTTGTTTTTTTTTTCTAAAAGAAGCCTTAATTAATGTCTCTCCGGTTGCATGTCCGTCGCATTCAGTGCTGCAGCACTTTGATTGTTTAGGTCATATAGCGCCGAAACAGGCAAGATGATTACAGCTAACCTCGGGTATTATAAATTTAAAGTAACATCAGGGATGAATACCACCTGATGGAGCTAAAAGATGCATAGACTCCAGTAATTCGAACCCATTTAGTTTCCTCTTGTGATAATGCAGGGATAAACGGTGGCTGCAATTCTGGTGCCTCAACTCTTAAAATTCTTGCATTGTAACAAAATCTTAAATACATTATAGTAACAATTAAAGAAATATATCCTATGAAATTTTAGTTGTAAACTTCACATCGATATTTGCTTATTTAATGGAAATTGTCGTTCATAAAAAAGGACTTGCAATTATGAAATAGTGTAAAATAAAACATAACAGCATCACTTTTTAAAAATATTTTAATGAAAAATGAAAAGTACAAATAAAGCATTATTACATCTACATAAAACATCAGTCACATTGTGCTAATATAATGAAATGGCATTTATTACAATTTTAAAAATTCTTGTTTGTTGAAGAAACAAAAGCACCGTTCATTTAAGGTCATATTACACCTTTGACAGATGTGCATGAAGACGCACATACGAATAAAAATTTTGATTAATGATAAATTTCCATCGATGACCATTTAAAATTCCGTACAGCCCTTACACACTTTATACTTTGAAAATTTCCTTTTAAATTTTTTTGAAAATCTACCGTACAGATTTTAAAAACTTTTTGTTAGACAAATAAATTTTAAAACTGAAATTTTCCCAAACAAAAACACGCTCCCCACATTTTGAGGGAATCCAAAAAATCATCTGTTTTTAAAAAAGATTAGATAAATTTACGATGGGATTAAAGCTCCCTTTGCCCCCCGATTACCCAAAAAATATTTAAAAAAAAATAAACTTGGGAAAAGTTTCTAAAATTTTTTAAAAAAATTAAAATTTTTTAATTTTTCCCAACCCAATTTAATGTCCCCATGTTTTTGTGTTTTAAATAATTTATTTTGTAAAAATTTTTTTACCATTTTTCACTGCGTTACTAACGCCAAGTAAGAAAAAAAAAAGGGCTTATTTTGTATAATTTGACCTTTTTTTCCGGTAATTTATGTGGATTGTATGTGTCGTTTGCAATGTGTTTCTTTCCTTGTTATCTTCATAACATTTTACTTTTAAGTACATTTTCAAAATTTTAGGAAAATACCATTATACACGTTACCAAAAAAAACCTCATAATTAATTTTCTAAAATATTTATCTTTTCAGTCATAATTTCAGAAAATATGTACACCGTTTATGTTTATTTTAAAAACTTAAGATAGTATATGTTCAAAGGTCTAAAATGTTCACGTGTGTGACCAAATGTGCTTTAAGGTTACTTTTCGCTGCAAATCTTTTGTTACACACGTTACAGGCAAATGGTTTTTCTCCAGTATGTGTTCTCATATGTAAGGACAATCCCCAGCTTGTAGTTAGCTTCTTGTTACACACAGTACAAACAAAGCCACTCCATTCCCTGCTATCATCTGTAACACCTGGCATACTAACAGAACGTCTATCCCTAGATTTAGTACTCCAAGACCTTTCCCTAGATTTAGGACTATGCATCATTTGAGAATCTGAAAAAAAAATAAAATAAAACATTTGTATTGCAACACATGTCATTATATTATCATTTGTCATTATATTATCGACACATGTCATTATATTATCGAATTTTGGTTATCCCCAATGGCCCATACAAGACAATATACAAATGTATAATAATAGGCACTGTGTATATATATATATACCGTAAATATATAATATACAAAAAAAGAACTAAACTGTATATATTTTTTATTGTCTTAACGATTAAACGTTCATGCTAAATACTCGCAATTATGTTTATTTATTTTGTGTTATAACATAAAACAGAGATGGGGTAGAAAATAATTAACAATATCCAATACCTTAACCAGATTCCATACAATTATTAGAAGGCAAATTACAGGTATAAACAACTTAAAAGAAAACTGTTTCAGCATTTAAAGTTTTCAGTTTGAGACTAAATAAATAAGTAAACTATCAATAACTAGAGGGATCAATTAAACACAAGACCTTCTTTTATATATATTATTTCATACACAATACTTTATAATCAGGTCTCAAAGAAAAAATTAAAGAACATTATAAGTTTTCTGTATTCATAGTAAAACACTCTTACATATGGTAATAAAACAATCAACTTTACAAAAAGGATCAATAGTTCTTTTAAATTAATTTTCATAAAGGTCAAAAAAAAATATTTCAGCTTATTTAAATAAAAATATTCACAGACATCAACAAAATACATTTTCAACAGATTGCTGCTATCTGTCATATATGAGATAAATCATTTCACAATATAGCCACATCACCATGTTGTACATATAGGGAGAGTTTAACCATACCATATCCGCAACTCTACCTGTATACATACAAAATCCGCCACTCATACAATAGACTATGGTATATTTTGACTTGATAATGATGTAACAGTGGACAAAGTTGTGTGATGTAAACAGAATTGGCTTACAAACCCTATAACAAGTAGAGAAACTAATAGCAAACAGCATGGATCCTGATCAGTCTGCGCAGGCTGGTCTTGATCCATGCTGGTCGCAAACGCACTACATTGGTTTTGTCATGGCGCGGCTCAAATAGTTCTGTTTTTTAGATTTATGTAAAAGTATATACTAGCACATATACAACAGCGTAGTTCCCTCCAACGCGATGTGATGTTCAATATTTCAAAATCCAATTTCTTTTTCATAATGTGAAACCATATGCCTGTTAAGATGCCCTTTCTGTTTGAAACATTTTCCACATTTGGCACATTCAAATGGTTTTTCACCAGTATGTACTCTCATATGTGTCTTTAAATGCCAATTGCTGAGAAATGACTTCTTGCAGAGTTTGCAAATATGTTGATATGGTCCTGGTATATCAGGAGGTATATCTGAAAATATTGAACAAAATATATTAGTTGAATTTCAATAATCAATATTTCTTAAAACACATTTAGTTACAAAACAAATTTGATTTTATATCTGACAGTACACTGTATCATTTGTACACACAACAAATCAACTTTTATGTAATGTCTTTTTATGCATGATAATTTTATGGTCACTGAAATATTGAGTTTATATCATGGACATATGAAAGAATGATGATGTCAGAAATCAAATGAATAAACAAGATATGTCATATCAAAAACAAGAAACAAAAGCAAGAAGACCATGTTGACCTTACATCGCTAAACAGAGATTTGTTGCAACAAAATGATGCAATTTTCTACTGAAATGTGGGCACATTAGACCTGAATATGGTCACAAGTCACTCATGTTTAATAGAAATACACAACTACATGTATGTAATGCTACATCAGAATTGGGCTATTTATAAAACGTTGGTACCCTGCTTAAACTTATTCTACTACCAGTATTGTATAACTCAGAATATGTTGTAAATAGAAATTGTTGATTATAGCAAAACAAAGTAATAAAAATAATGTGAAATTAAGTTAAATAAACATATTAGTCTGAAATGTTTTTCAAAACTTTGAAATGTATTTCAAAACTTTAAAGAATCTAAAAATAATTAAATAATGCATAATCAAAAGAAATTTTGATACACAATAATTATGCTACATATAATCTTATTTCATGCTTTCCAGTGTTTTACTGTAATATATCAGATGATTCTTTTCTGATAAACCACTAGTGAAACTTATAAAATATAATTTTCACTGTAGCCGGACTATACCTGAATGCAGATAAAAAAGACATCATAACTAAATGGAATAACTAAATGGAATAACAGGCAATAATAAATGCTGTCAAAGTAAATTTTGCTTCTTTATGAAAAGAAAGTCTATGTCATCATACATCATGTTAAAAATGTGATAAAATTAGACAAATTTAACAGAACTATATTTCAAAATTGATGATGTGACGTCATGATGTGATGATGTCATAAAGGAGAATGCGCAACGTTACGCGGCAGAATCTTAAAAAAAATGTTTAAAATCACTTATAAAGCATGAAATAAAAAGAAAATTTTCTTGTTTTACATATAAGACTGAAATATATTTCATTCGTGAACACAAGCTATTCTATTTTCACTTGAGGCTACGCCACTCGTGAAAATATTGCATCTGGTGTTCACTCAGTGAAATATTTTTCAATTTTACATGCAAAACAAACAAATATCCTCTATATAATATTGTTCCCAATTAAAATAATTGACCAACATACCAATAGAAATTGCAGTAAAATATTTTATTTATTAAGTAGATTAGTCACTAAAGCAAAGCATAAGTATTCTTCACTTCCGCTTGTTACAAAATCTGCCACCACACAACTTAACACACACACACACATAATATAATACACAATAAATGTATCTATAATATATAAAGGCTGTCTGTGAGTCATTTCTCTGGCCTTAAATTACTTTACAGAGACATCTTATATCAAGTTTCTAACCAATCAACATACTTGTTTCAACCCTAGTATATATACATTGGTCTGCTATTTCACACTGTTTCAGTTGACAGACCCAAACTCTTTTTCAAAATGTGTTATGAGATGTGAATTAAGATGTCCCTTCTGTTTGAAACATTTTCCACATTTTGAGCACTTGAATGGCTTTTCTCCAGTATTAACTCTCATATGTGTCTTTAGATGGGAGTTACAGGAGAAAGTCTTGTTTGCAGAGTTTACACAAACGTTGGTATGGTCCTGACATTTCATCATCTCCTTGGTAACGTCCTTTCGGAACACCTGGAAATAAACAATATGATAAAAATAATATGTATCAAGTTCAAACTAAACAATTAAAAAATCTTCAAAAAAATCAAAGTTCATTACAATGCATCCTTTTCATCATTATTAAAGAGTTTATTGTTATAAAATTGATAAATATATACTGTATTGAACTAATTTGAGTTGAGAAATTAATTCCATGAGGTTTATTGTAATCAAATCAGCTACAAATATAAAACTTTGTGTACAAGCTATAGTACATTGCTCTTTATTATATAATCTAAAAAATAGCTTTGAAATGCCTTTCCCTATTGGCTAGCACGCAACTTTTTGTAAAAAATAACATGTCAATATGAGAGTATATTCACTGTTTTTCTCCTAAAAATAGATTTTCAGAGTATATTCACTGTTTTTTCTTCTAAAAATAGATTTTCTGGAAATCCCCGGAAAGACGCGAGACTATGACATGACGTCACATCAAGTTTGTTGTTATATATTATTCTAAAAAAAAAACGTTGGATGACTCTAAAATAAGAGTCAAATTAGTTTATTTTAGTTTCTTTTCATTTTTAAGAACACTAAGAATAATTGTGCTTATGCGCTCATTTAAAAGATGGAAAGGGTTGGCAAGCTGAAAAATGTCAATTTCCGCCGTAGTTAATGGCAGATTTAATAAGCCGTATTAAAAGCCATTTATAAATTATATAATAAAACAGATATGGACTTTTAAGCTGGTGAATATGATATGATATGTACTGAAAAATTAATATTGACCGAGGCGATATTAATTTTTCAGTACATATCACATCATATTCTCCAGCTAAAAAGTCCATATTTGTATAATGTGAGTAAACAATAAAACAAAATTTAGAATAACAGACCAAAAGTCTATGAGATATACATTTCTTTATTACCTACATTACATCATTATACAATTATATATCAAACAATAGTGCAAAAATTCATAAAATAAAATTTACCAACAATACATACAATATCAACAGAATAACATATTCAAGATAAATTAATGTACATGTATAATAAACAATCACCTAAAATAATGTTTGACACATCTATAATATATGTGTTTCACTTATAATACACGGTTACATTTATAATACATGTGTTACACTTATAATACATGTGTTACATTTATAATACATGTGTTACATTTATAATACATGTGTTACACTTATAATACATGTGTTACATTTATAATACATGTGTTACATTTATAATACATGTGTTACACTTATAATACATGTGTTACATTTATAATACATGTGTTACATTTATAATACATGTGTTACATTTATAATACATGTGTTACATTTATAATACATGTGTTACATTGATAATACATGTGTTACATTTATAATAAATGTGTTACACTTATAATACATGTGTTACATTTATAATACATGTGTTACATTTATAATACATGTGTTACATTTATAATACATGTGTTACATTTATAATACATGTGTTACATTTATAATACATGTGTTACACTTATAATACATGTGTTACATTTATAATACATGTGTTACATTTATAATACATGTGTTACATTTATAATACATGTGTTACACTTATAATACATGTGTTACACTTATAATACATGTGTTACATTTATAATACATGTGTTACACTTATAATACATGTGTTACACTTATAATACATGTGTTACACTTATAATAAATGTGTTACATTTATAATACATGTGTTACATTTATAATACATGTGTTACATTTATAATACATGTGTTACATTTATAATACATGTGTTACATTTATAATACATGTGTTACATTTATAATACATGTGTTACACTTATAATACATGTGTTACACTTATAATAAATGTGTTACACTTATAATACATGTGTTACATTTATAATACATGTGTTACACTTATAATACATGTGTTGCACTTATAATACATGTGTTTCACTTATAATAAATGTGTTACACTTATAATACATTTATAATACATGTGTTACATTTACAATACATGTGTTTCACTTATAATACATGTGTTACATTTATAATACATGTGTTACACTTATAATACATGTGTTACACTTATAATACATGTGTTTCACTTATAATAAATGTGTTACACTTATAATACATTTATAATGCACGTGTTACATTTACAATACATGTGTTACATTGATAATACATGTGTTACATTGATAATACATGTGTTACACTTATAATACATGTGTTACACTTATAATACATGTGTTTCACTTATAATACACGTGTTAAATTTATAATACATGTGTTACATTTATAATACATGTGTTACATTTATAATACATGTGTTACATTTATAATACATGTGTTACATTTATAATACATGTGTTACACTTATAATACATGTGTTACACTTATAATACACATGTTACATTAATAATACATGTGTTACATTTATAATACAAGTGTTACACTTATAATACATGTGTTACACTTATAATACATGTGTTATGGTACTTTAAGGTACAGAAATGTTTTTGTTTCAAATTTTCAAAATTTTTAGTCACATCATATCTTGCCAAAGTCTTTGGCTATTATGCCATACATACCATGAAAATGTTCATACACATAAAGTAAACATAATTTTAATAAATTGTTTACAAACACCACCTGTCCTTTTCTTAATGAAAATTTGCAAAATGAGCTAACAGTGTAAATTGTTTACATATTTATATATACACACGGACTTATTTCTCAGTTTTCTTCACAGTTATATTTTACAGCCCAAACTCTTTCTCAAAATGAGTTATAGAATGTGAATTAAGATGACCCTTCTGCTTGAAACATTTCCCACATTTGGTACACTCAAAAGGTTTTTCTCCAGTATGAACTCTCATATGTGTCTTCAGATGTGAGTTACTAGGAAACGTCTTGTTGCATAATTTACACAAATGTTGATATGTTCCCGATGTATCATCACCATGGTAACGTCCTTTATCAACATCTGAAAATAGTAAAATATAACATGATTAAAATATAACATGATTAAAATGTAACATGATTAAGTACCAACTAACGAAACAAACATAACTTAATAGTAATCTTACTAAATATACAATGTATTAAAAGCACATTATTTGTTTTAGATTATTTAGAAATGTCAAACACATGTTAAAGGGACTCTACTGAGGATTTTTGACATGATGAAACATTTGCTGTAGGTTTAGACCACTAATCTTTGAACAAAATTTCAGATCATTCGCGCACTTCTTTTGTCCAGAATAATTATTCAAATTGTAAAAAAATGACCCAAAATGAAATGCGTTTAAACGCTTTTCACTCAAATTGGGCTAAGGAAAGCATAAAAATACGATTTTCAATTTATTTCAAAGTATATTTCTTAACTATCTTTGCATATATTTCTGTTTCAAGTGCCCCAGCTCATTTACGTAAGAAATTCAAATGTTATGTTTTTAGGCTTTTAAACCTCAGTGGAGTCCCTTTAAATAATGTTATAAAATAATGGAGTAAGAGCATGTTAGAAGTTTTAACAACTGAAGTAGTCATGCTGAACCTGCAGTAGTGTGTTGTTAAGGTAGCAAAATGTAAACAAAGTAGTAAAAACTAATTTACTATAATTATACCCATTGCCAACATAACACATTCAAAAAGATATTTTATGTAAATGGGCAAATGAGTAGTTTATATTTGTTTTAAATAATGGTAGCGAAATTTCAGACCCTGATGCTGTTAATTGCAAATGCCAAAAGTAGTCCGCTTTTTTGAAGCTGTTACTTCCCTTTATATGTACACTAACGCCGAAAAATTCAGGGGAGATCACTGCGAAAAGATGGTCAAATGACATGCGCATTAATTTTCATGCAAAAAAGTTCCTGAGTGGTTGAAGATTTCTAATATTGTTTTATTCTTTATAGATATACATGCTTATAGTAAGCTCCATGATTATTTACATCTGTGTTAACCCCTTACTTCATGAGCATTTTGTGAAAAATGGCTGTTTTCATTGAAAAGTCTCCCGTTACAAGTTCAAATTGCTATAATACTATAAAAACTGCTTCAACACTAATCAAACTTGGCACAAATGTTGACTGAACCATTGACCTTGCAACAACATGCTCAGGCTTAAATTTTCTGTTACCATGGTAACGAGGGGACATCTCAAAATTGCCAAAAATCACTATTTTGCGTTGATTTTTTTCCATCAAAATTGATTTCAAAGTGCTGCAACTTCTCAATGGATTGAGATAGAGTCAAATGCTTTTCAGCGTTGGTTACACGTTACCTTATGATCAATCTGGGGTCATTTACAGCCTCTCACAAGTCCAAAATTTTCTTGGCGATCAGGGGGACTCCGCCCCCCTTCAAACCCCCCAAACTGAAGGGGGCACATCCCCCTTCTGGCAACCCCCTGATGTATCTTTTGGTTGGGGGGCCGCGCCGAAAAAGAGGTCACTTTTTTAACAACATTTCTCAAACCAAAACAAGTGTTTGGGGCCTAAATAAGGCATTTTTTCATCATTTGAGACAACAAAAAGGGGGGGGGGGGGGGTGAAAAAGGCGTTAAAAGGCGTGTATATGAAGTAATGGGTTAAACAAGTTCAAACAACAGTTAGCGTAAAAATAATAAGGGTTACAAACCCTAATTTAGAATGATATGGTTTTCTTTAGGCCGTCAATATATAACTTCACCATGGCCGAGGGGTTTGTACGCTCGCTTAGGAAGCGAGAGGTTCAAATCCCAGTTAAGGCATCTCATTTTTTTTGCAAATTGTTTAAGTCAAATAAACATTGAATTGAATATCAGTGTAGCA
>NW_026866073.1:0-5326 GCF_026571515.1 Ruditapes philippinarum | reverse complement strand
ACTAATATTGATAGATCCTTACTCTGGCCTTTTATTTGAATAACAATGGATTTAACCACAAACATTGACATGTGCTTTTTTATTAATAAATATGTTGTGGTGAAATTCTTAATGTATTCACTAATCTGATAATTAGAATTAGACAGGTCGGGGATCTATGCATTATTACCAAATTTCCCCATTTGTTATCAAGAAATATTTTGAGATTTTTTATTTTTTATCTATTTTTTATCATTATTTGAAATACTTATGCCAAATCAGCCCATTGTTGTTCTATTCGCATTAAAAATGTTATCATTGGTTTACAAAACTCTCAAAGAAATCTCAAACTGAATTTGAACATTTATTTAAATTTGAAAAATATCATTTCCTTAACAATAGCCATCACAGTGGTAACATAAAGCAGTCACAACCTGCTTAATCGCAGGTTAAGCAGGGGGAAGTTATTAAAGGGAGTTTTTTTATAGCTGCAGAAAACTAACAAGCAAGCCTTACTCTTTTAAATGTGTTTTAATTTATTCTGTCTTATGTGCTGAAAGACAAAACTACTTTTATCATTATGAACATTCTTGATATTAAATCTTCATATTTACTAAATATCAAAACTAGTTTCATATTAATAATCATTGATTTTATCTAATAATATCCTCTTTAAGTTATCATGCTTTTGATATTTTAATTGCATTAATCATATTTCGTTTTTATCTATTATAACTATTTTACAGCCTTGTTAGTGTAATATAAACTATACACATCATTCATTTTGGAAATGTCTTGGAACTCACTTTGCATTAATGCACGAAAGGATACTTTATAAGATATAAGAACGAACAAAAATAGTTTAACTTTCCTTTTTGTCGTAGTTCTGTTATGGTTTCTGACATAACAGTAAATTACAATTTTGAGGAGATTTTACACATCCACTGGGCTTCAACATGTATAGTTATGTCTTCTTTATACTTATACGGGGGTGTTCCAAAATTAATGTTACTCGGGTTCCGTATCGTGGAAATCGTGCTATATGAACTCAGATCAAATACATGTCAATAGCGTGATACCTGGAGAGTAGCATTGGTCAATATCTCTCTCACAATTACACTTGTTACTGTGTACATTGTTTTGACACTAGCAGCTGAAAGATGCTGCTCACACAGGCCGCCCTGTAACAACAAAGACAAACCATAACATTGGAAGAATTCGATAAAATTTATTTATTTTAGGATTTAATCCTGCAAAAATACGCAAGGTACACCGTCAGGCAGTTAGGTAGAATGACAAACTTGTCTTTAGCACGTGTTCATTGCATTTTGAAGAAACATTTTGGGCTTAGTGAGATTAATTTTAAGTGGATACCACATTTACTTACTGACAACCAAAAGAGGTCCCGACTTGAAAAGGTCAAACTTTTGTTAAAAAAATCCTAAATACAGCAAAAGGGCTTTCGGCAATTTGATCAATGGTGACGAAACATGGGTGCATTTTTTCGGATCCAAACAAAAATGCTCTAATCAAATCTTGGCCACCAAAAACGCAAGACGCTCCAGCATTGCTTAAAGATACGAAACGTTTTGAAAGGTTTTGTATGTAATATTCTTTGATAACAAGGGCCCAGTCGTGCAAACTCCTGTGTCGAAAGATAGAACTGTCACAGGCAAATACTATAGAGACGTTGTACTTCGAAAACTTAAGAAACACAATAAATGCCGCCGCCTACAAACAAAGTTTAAAGTGCTCAAACTCTTGCATGACAATGCGCCAGCTCACAAGGCACGAATTGTAAAGAAGTTTTTGAAGGCGGGAAATGTCACTGCCATTTACCAGTATTTTATGAGTATACCCATTGAGTAGTACGAAAACTGTTTCAAAAAGTGGAATGATCGGCTGAAAACGTGCATTAGGATAGAGGGGGAGGGTACTTTGAGGGGCAGGTCAAGTTAAATTGATTTAATAACTTATATCAAAGAGAAAACACAAAATTTACATTAATTTTAGAACACCTGTCGTAAAGGTAAAGGTGGCGTTGCCCTTTTATGGCATAAGCGTTTTGATAATATTGTAACGCCATTAAACATTGACGATGACAGAATTGTAGGTATTCAATTGCAAGTTGGGTTGATCCAGTATATATTTATATTTCAAATATACCTACCATGGACTAATCATTTCACTGAACTCCTTTGTAAATTACATTAATAAACTATATGATTTGTATTACATGTATTCACAATATGGTATGACTATGTTTATTGGTGACTTTAATTCACAATGGAATAGCTTAACATCTCGTCACAGTTATATGCTTAAGTTTTTAACAGATTGTAACTTGATAGCTGTGAATACGTTACCAACATGTTATGGTGCCACATGTTCATATGTTTCTGATGATGATCGTTTTTCAACACTTATTGAATCAAAAGATAATCGTGTGTTCAAATTAGGAAATGAAGTGATCAAAGAAACAAAAAGTTATAAACATTTAGGCATAGAGACTGAAAAACCCTCAACACAAAGAAACTAATATTTGATGCAGGGAACAAACTTCGCGGCACTTTGCTTAGCATTCATAATAATGGCATAAATCCTCAACTTTTAAACCCAATCACCTCAAGAACTATTTATTGCTCTGTTGTCATTCCTCGTGCATTGTATGGTTGTGAACTTTGGAATAGTTACTAGTCTACAGATATGCAACAGCTTGAAATTTCTCATACGTTTTGTGCAAAATGCATATAGGGATTCAAACCAAGAACTCCAACAGACTTAGCCCTGAATGCAATTAACCTCACTGATATTGAAACTATCATAAATTACAGGAAGCTTCAATTTTTCGGACAACTGTGTCGTTTGCCTTGCAGATATTTGGTAAAACACGTATTTATCAACAGACTGATCAAGTATCTACTCTTTGATAAACAAATATTTGGATTTATCCCTGACATTTATCGCCTGCTTCAAAAGTATAATCTTGAAGAAGTATTGATAACTTTTGTGAATTGTGGTATATTTCCTTCTAAACAGTCTTGGAAATCGGTACTGATTAAAACTGTTTTACAGAGAGCGAATAATGATAGATTTGAAAGGTTGCTCTCAAAAAGGCAAGAGCTCCAACGGATTGTTCTGTCTGATAGTCCATCGCAACTATGAAAAGTGGCCCGACATAATCCGAAACAACAATATATTTGCTCCTTCTTGTTAAACTTAATTGGTACTTGTTTGACACTAAGCTATATTTCTTTATGTAAAAACTGTGAACTTTTAAACGATAGTGTTGTGGCGCATGTTCTATGCTTTTGTACAAAAAACTCTGCAAGGAGAAAACAATTATGGGATGCAATAATTCAATCGAAAGGCATGGATATATTCTTATCCCTTACAACAACAACAATAGAAAGTCAGTGTTAGCGCGTTGTTCAGTTTGCTGCAGATAATGATGGGAAGATATTGCACAATTATAGTATTGCAAAATGCCTATACAAATTGTTCAAATATATATAATTGCATTATTGTGAGACATTAACGTAACGCCTTAAACACTGATATGATCTCATTATCTATCTTTGTTTTTATAATTTGTTTGTTTTCCTCGGTTGGAAATAATTCATCGTAATTATATAACAGTATGATAGGTATTGTAACATTGAATGTCGTCTTTTCTTAAACACCATCAATTTACAGTTGGTTATATTCCTAGAGTACCTTTAAATACTCTAATAACTTAGTCATCATTTTGCTATTTCGTTTCGAGTAAAATTTTGACAGAAGTAACCGAAGAAAGATATGAATATACATGAATTCTCAAACTAAACTTTAGCAATTAAATATATCTTTTGTATCCTGTATACTTTATAATTTGATAGTGAACTTCTAGTTTTTGTCATCCTATGAGATAAATGTAGATATCAGCATATCTCCATATATTTATTCGATCTGAAAGATTTGTATAACAAATGATGTTTGCTTAGATGTTATGATTTGTGATTTATTGTACATATGCCATGCTCTGTTATTGTTCGGTTTTGTAATATATGTTTTGCTCTTCAATATTGGAGGAATAAAAAGTAACTATCTATCTATCTATGTTGAACTCTGTACAATGATAACAATTTCATTTTGAAAACCTTTAAGCAATTCACAGTATCAATTGTAATGCAATATAACTCTTATTGCGTATTGCAATTATTTAAGAAAGATAAATAATAAAATAATAACAATTTAATAAATAACTGAAGATTTGATGTTCTATTTTAATGATCAACGGCATTACCGTAAATGAATACTGATTTTATGAAATTAAAAGAAAATGCGTTTGTTAATTTCAGTTGATGAGAATGTAATGGTAAAAACTTAATCCTGTGGACACACATAACTATGGAATGATGATCTTTTAGTGTTAATATCATTGTGTTATATTAGTGTTTATTCTCAGAATAATTGATAAAAATTTTATAAGCTACATAAACACTATCACGTGATTATGCTACAAAATAATATAAAACGTATTAACTTATAAATCCTCTCAATGTAGGAAGCTTGATAAGTTTTTAAATGAAAAGATAAGTAACACAGAGCTGTTAAATTCTTTGATGTGTATGTGATCGCATTAAGATTAAAATGTTTCTTATTAAACTATATAGAGGATATTCAAGTTTTTTCTATAAATACATGATTTATTTCCATCGAGTGGTATGAAAATAAATATTTCATGAGTGGCGGTAGCCACAAGTGAAATATGGTAATTTTCATGCCACAAGATGAAAATAAATCATGTATTTATAGAAAAAACTTGAATTTTCTGTTTATTATATATATTTTTTTCTTTTTTTGCGATAAAATTTGAAAGACTTTCCCTTAAATTTTGTGTACTGGCAGAATTTAAAAGAAAGTAGTCCGGCAAGACACCAGTGAAAATACGGAAAATATGTTTCACTGCAGTGAAAAATAAATTTTTACAGTGAAAATACGGAAAATGAAAATACGCATTTTATTTCATCAATATTTCTCAATATTTCATTTATAAGTATATAATAAATTAATTTATTAGGAATGAAAAACTGTAGAATCGTTTGCTGTTTAGTGGAAAAATCTCGTATTACTACTTATTTGAAATACATAAAAATATCATTTATTCATAACAAGAAGTAACAAAATAAGAGAATATATTTGCATTACAATCAAGCATAAATACGGCTTATATTCAAATATAGGTGAAAGTAGAGTTGACCGGTTATGATATTACCAGGCTCTGAAACAGGATAATAAGCACAAATGATTTTAATAATACTTTCTTTGGATCAACAGATTCATATTTTGCTTATTCAGAAATATG
>NW_026866072.1:0-189019 GCF_026571515.1 Ruditapes philippinarum | reverse complement strand
GCTGACGAACGCTCTCCATATTCTCACGGTATGATATCTTACAAGTATAGAAATAAAATTGCGTATTACCTTCATTGGCATATTTTCGAAATTTTCTATTGACTTATCGTAGAAAAATTGTGATCCCAATTAAACCTGATAACAGTACTATAATAGATATCTGATAGGTAAAACAACAAGTAAACAATTCATATGAATTTGAGATCTATGAACTTTGTTGAATAACGTTTTTATTAGTGAACAATTTAAATATGTTAACATTCCTTTGGTTGAACCATGTGTTATTAAAAGAGACGTTTTTTTGTTTCCTTTTAATAACTCATTATATAATAGAACATGTACCTCAATTGAAACAATGTTTTCTAAATTTCCGGATATGCGAATGCTTTATGCTCAACCTCACCGAAATGGATACAGCAGCTGAATGTTTTGTAAGATTGTCATTTGCACAATGATATATGGTATGTCAAGTGTTGCGGAACATCCGTTCCGAGATAACCTGCACAATTTATAACCAAACTAACCACACTATGTAAACATGTCTGACGGGAAAAGTGTTTAGCAGTATAACTAGTAGTCATTGAACGAAATAATGAACTGATATTTAAACAAAATACTGTCACAGATGCTGCTTTTGGTGCTTATTGATTTCATTTTATTGCGTTGCAGTTTGATGTTAACAAGCGATTAAATTACTCAATAGTATCATAAAGAATATCTACATGTATAATTTAAATGATTCTTGCCACTTGATGTTCTATAATATTTTTATTATTTGATGATTATGTATCATGCTCAAATAATCGAAACAACTTTCTTTGAAATATTGTTTTTCATCAATTACATTCTAAATAGTATATTTGGATTTTCGTTGAATGACTGCTAGCTCTAACTAAATCGTGCGTGTCTTTTATCAAATCTAATCCATAACGTTTCAGTTAAGACCGCCTCATCGAATCTGTACACAGTGAAGTTCCACGCATAATAGTTGAAAAGAAAAATCAATTGATCAGGAACTTTATGCCTTTTTAATAAAGCATATTAAGTCTGAAATTGAAAACTATTAATAACAAAACTTAAAATCAATGCAACAGCAATCCTATAACATATGCAATTTTGTCGGACATTTCATTATTTCCGCCAGAGAAAGAATTGAATGATAACATGACTTGTCGTTTGTTTCTTCTTCTTTGTATCTAGCATTGTCCGTAACTTCGGCATTGATGTGTTGTCATTAATTTGTTCCTACATAAAATAGTGTTGATTTATGTTTAATGGACCACGTTCATTGCAATATTGAAATATCAATGAAATGATAAATAACATTAATTGAATGACCCGTATATGGACTGAAAACAAAATCAATGGGTTAATAACCCATTACACAATATGCATGACTTTTAACGCCTGTTTCACCCCCCCCTCCCTTTTGTTGTCTCAAAATGTGAAAAATGCCTTATTTAGGCCCCACCACTTGTTTTTGTTTGAGAAATGTTGTTTAAAAAGTGACCACTTTTCCGGCCTTTTCCTCCCTTAACCAAAAGATCTGTCAAGGGGTGCCGGAAGGGGGATATGCCCCCTTCTTGTTGGGGGGGGGGGTTAAAGGGGAAGACAGTCCCCCTCATCGCCAAGAAAATTTTGGACTTGTGAGAGGCTAAAAATGACCCCAGATCGATCATATCGTAACGTGTAACAAACGCTGAAAAGCCTTTGACTCTATCTCAATAACTTGAGAAGTTGCAGCACTTTGAAATCAATTTTGATGGAAACAAACACGCAAAATAATGATTTTTGGCAATTTTGAAATGTCCCCTTGTTGCCATGGTAACAGGAAATTTAAGACAGAGCACATTGTTACAAAGTCAATGGTCCAGTCAACATTTGTGACAAGTTTGATTAGTATTGAAGCAGTTTTTGTAATTTTATAGCAATTTGAACTTGTAACGGGATACTTTTCAATGAAAACAGCCGTTTTTTTTTACAAAATGCTCATGAAGTAATGGGTTAAACATGTCCTAGCTTACTCCACCACCCCAACAGATTTTCTCCAACACGATCTAGTCCTGCAGGAAAGACCGACGCAGCCGAGGAACCGATGAATGCCAAAAACGTTTAACAGTACACGAAAAATAATGTTAAACAAAAGGCAAACAAACAAAGAGTACATAGAATCAACCATAATGGCCATAATGAAAGTAAAATATTGTTTATGGATTGGAAAAGAAAATATTTAGGATAGATCATTCAACAACATGGTATGAATATAACTTAATTATTTTCTTTTATTCATCAACGTGTCAGGTAACGCCTTCATCATGATATATATAATAACAAAGAAATAGCGGACAAGGCTTTAAAAAAAGTAAAAAAGTCTCCCCGTACATTTAATCAATGAAGTTATTTTTTCGATCCTTGAAGATCGTTCAGCACAACATTACTGTTGTGTATACATCTTAGATGGTATTTAAAGTTTCTTGTATTTGGCCTTTTTCAACTTGGGTGGTTCCAGTATTCCTACTTGAATACTGTATAATCACCCTTAGGATATGTTGCCTGCTTTTTAAATTTGTCTTTTGACGTCTTGTCTGTGATATGCAGGCTTCATAACCTCAGATCCCCTAGTTCCTTCCATTTTTTTTACGTTTAGGGCACACGCATTCTATTACTTGAAGACCATACGCCGCTTTTCATTAAATAACACTTCTGTGCCAAATTGAAGGTTCCATGATAACCGCCGTATGAAAGCATCTGCGGATGTTTCTAAATTCAAAATTTCACCATTTTTCTATTTAAATGTTGAATTCTGCTTAAGCCGGTGCTAGGGGGCGTGGACGGTAACTTGCACTTTCCAGTACCGTCCATGAACAGGCTCAATCAAACCGAGCCTGCAACATTTTACAGTTTTGCCGTGTTGGGCTTTCTTTAGGGATTTTTTTCTCTATTTTATAATAGTTACATAACATTAGTACATTAAAATATGTGTCTTTTTAAGAGTCTTAAATATACAAATACTTTAAGAGATAAGTACTTTTTTATATAATACTGATATTAACTATAGCGATATAGTATATAAAAACGTAAATAGGGAAAGGAACTGGTACTTGAAATATATACGTACAATATTATGTTAAACATATATCATTCAGTGTATGCTTATTCCTTCTTGTTATTGTGTTTGTTATTTTGTTTATCCAGAAAGCTTATTTTTATAGACTGTCAATGTTATTTTTAATGATATATATGGGGAAGTTATGAATAATCAATGATATTATTATGATTCAAATTTTAAGCTTAAGGCAACATTTGTGGAAGAGAGGGATCTGTAAAGTTGCAAATATCAAATGTTTGACTATTCATACGAATTGAAACTACTTGCTTAGTTTTCCCAAAATATTACATATTGCATTTATTACAAGTAATAAGGTAAACAGCATCATATTTTCGACCGTATTTAACATAAGTTAATTTGTGTGACATGTTACTCATTGCTAAAGCAAGGGAACCAGAGAGTTCTGTTACATATTCCGGAAGAAATATTATGACTAGATACCGAACACTCGGACGTATCAATTTTTGCTCGTATATAAGCAAAACCTGGTTTGTTATTAATGTGCTAATATCTTACGCCTGCTTTTTAAAGAAATTTTCAAAATATCTCAATATTATTATTTATTAATTTAAACCCCCAATTTTGCAAGCCGAGTTCACTATAAACTGTATGTACAATTGATGGTTCTTCAAGTAACAATTCACAAATCAATATTTTAAAATGTAAACGGTCCAATAAGAACGAGAAGATTCAAATATAAATTATAAATATAAGGATCTCATTTTGCTAGTAATATATTGTGAATAATTTAAAACGATTCCACTCCTCCAATAATATTGCAAAAGAAGTTTAAAATGCATGTTAGAATGAATGTAATTAATGACTGCATGCAAGTATTAACATTTTAACATTTTTGAACAATAAATAAACTAATTCAGTTTAAACCTTTTGATATCATATGTAAAAATTGACATTTTTTTTCTAGATTTTCCTACTAAAAATGACTTAAATTTAATTTTAATTAGTCAAACGTTATGGTAAACTCTACAACGTGAGACAAACTATCAGCCTTTCTGCATTACACTGCTTCTACCTTTTTTAGAGTATCCTTTATTTAACCTCCCTTCTCAAGTATGTGATGTAAATATGAATATCAATATAATATATGTATCATGTACATCGGTGTATCAAAATAAACTATGAATATTGCAGAACACATCGTGGTAGCTACGATAGCTACTTAAAGTTATAGAGTTAATAAAGCTAGTGAGAAGTTAGATAAAGTTTCTTTTGTGGAGGTATTGCATTCGTGGATTACAAATTACGTAATAGAAATAGCCAAAACAGATTTAGATCACTACAGAAACACAATAAAACATCTTATTCGGTCTAATGATTTTAAAAAGAACATAAGATGAACAAAATGAATTAAGAAAGGCATTTGAATTGATTTGGTCCATAATGGAACGTTTGTCATACAAGCAGTAATTATGTTGGTATTATGTATCAACGAACCACGAAAAAATCACATTTGTGACATGCTCTCACACATTGAAACTCTTGGTTGGCAGATAGAGACGCAACGATACGGCTCAAGTGTGATAAGCAAGTAATCGTTTATAGATTCGGCATTTTTTGTATAACCAAGAGTTAAATAAGATAATTTGTATCCATTATAAAAATTGAAATGACAAGATTTATATTTACCTCATTTATGTATAAAAGTAACTGTTTATTATTGTTGTAATGTTATATTGTTGGTTTTCCTAGATAAAGATTAGTGCATTTATTACTATAAATAGATCAGCTGTCAATAAATGACAATTAATATTTTATTAATCTTGTTTAACCATATTTACCTGTTCCAAATTGGAAATGTTTATGATTTTTAATGACGACATGTCAAATTTTGCGACTTTTTGGTCAGAAAGTAGAACTATTGATAGATTTCGCCAACTGTTGTAAAAGTAGTTATAAATAGCTCGTCACTATGGTACGTAATAAAGTGCTTACGTCACAATAAAAATACAAAAATAACTTAAATATATAATATATAATTCTGACTTTGTTAGTTTATAAACGTATGGTAATAAGAATAAATAACAATTATCTATATATAAATATATATATTTTTATATATTTTCATATTTTTATTATATATAAAATTATATCGGATCGTCGAACATGTAAGCTGTTCATGTTATTTATGTTCTTTATATATTAGCTGTTCATAAGATAATACTACTTTCTTATATTGTTTATAAGATAATTCGGATATAGCAAACTAAATATCATGGTCCGAACTAGTTCGTTATAACCGAGTTTCATTGAATATTAAAACATTCACCTTTTCAAGGACAAAAACTATTATTAGCCATGCTGTTAGAACACTTGAAGTGAAAACACTACATACACTTTATGAAATCTGTTTTGATAGTGAATTGTTGTAACTTGCGTTATACCTACAGAAATAGTGAATTATTGTGACTTGTGTTATAAATACATAACGTTTACTATCTTAGCCGAATATTATCAAAGTTTATAAGTTCCTGCAAGTTATAATGACTGGGTATTTGAGAATTTTTAAGAAATATTTATTTCGATTAATTTAAGATCCGTTTACAGAAACAAAATAGTAAATTGGAATTAACAATTTATGTATAACCTTGTTTAAGGTTCTTAAAAGTGTTCTCATGTTCTCAGGAGTATATATTTAATGTTAAGGTCTTTAACATGGACAATTATAGTCTTGTAAATGTGACGGCAGGTACAAATTATGTTCAAAGTAAAAATCGAACGGATATGTCTTCATCTGAGGTAAGAGAACGAAAATAATATTATAATACAAATATATAATATAATTATTTATTAATTAATATTTGATATTTATCAATGGTATATTCATACAAAGTGAAAATAAATGATCTACCAGGGTAGTCAAAATAATACTATTTACGTGATGCAGTGAGTTTTTATTACATAGCTTAACATTGAGTAACAACTTGCTACACTTATGCTGAAACGTATGTTTGTATATCTTTAACAACATAATTTAATCATTCGGAGTATTTCCGTCACGCTTGTTGACTGAAATTGTATACTATAATATTTTTGTAATACTTAAACAATTGCTTTTCACCAAAACGGTTTAATATTAGCAATTTATTAAATAAATTATGTTTTAAAGTTCTATATCCGACAAAATTTCCATGTTATTGCAAACTTTTAATTTATGAGAATTTTATAAAGGTATTCAGAGAAATATTTAAGTATTTTTTTTGTCAAACATGTTCGCCATTAATACTAGCTTATAAGAGAGATGTGCGAAAAAAATGCACAGTGTGCCGTTGTACATAAACCTCATACAAATGGAAACAAATAAAGGCATGTACGTAGAAAGTTGTTTCGTACTTACAGAAGGGTGTATAAATAAATGTAGCTATAAATTACTGAACAATTAACCATTCGAATTCACACATAGACGTTGAGTATACTAAAATTGTTGGCAAAAGTGTTGACAAGAAGGAAAATATACGAACCCGTATAAACAGCTTGTTCTTACCTTGATTTCCCTTTGAAACAGATATTGGCTGCAATGTCTGACATTAACATAACATGTAATAAGTCTTATGACAAAATTCACATAATAGAAAAGGAAATATAATAAATGGTTAGACTCAAACAAGGAAGGTGTAAGCGTACATCTGGTGGCGACAATATATAAATAATTAGAGACGTTTTTTAACAAAAATGTTAAATTTACAGTTGGCGATATTGCACGAAAAGTTAGTATTTCACTTGTTATTTTGATTATATTTGAAACAATATCTTTCATAACAGGTATATTCCTTACATGGGGTGCCTTATTGTTGGCTGAAGATCAAATCAAAAAAAGATTAAAGTACCCTTACAGCTTTTCAAAATATTTTCAAAATATGATGAAAAGGAATTTGTAAAATGTAGTTACAGGTGGTTGACACTTGGGTTTATTATTTTGAAGGAACTGTTGACTGTAAAATACTGGCTCAAAAGCTAACAAAAGGACAGAATTTATTTAATCTTCGTTAAGTGCAAAAACAAAACCGTTGTGCATGTAATGTTTTTGTTTAGTGCAGATATTGCAGTTAAGATGCCAGTAAAAAGGCAAAAGTGTCTCTGGAAAGTATTTTTCAGATGAAGTAAACAATATTCTCATAACAGGCGCCCATTTATTTGTTTTAAGCATGTACTTTGTACACGATAATGCCCAGCTTGTAAGTCTGTCCGAATAAAAGTGTCTTTGACAGAAAAATGTTACTGTTTAGGCCAACCATTATTGTGCACAAAATAATGCCCCTTAAAGCCTCTTTCCTTTTCTTAAATTGGAACAGACGACTGTTTGATTGACGTAGAATTAATACAAGACAGGCGCTGATCTTCCATTATTCAGAACATTATCTGTTAAAACCCAAGTTATGTACCGTGACATATTCTAGAAAGGGATCCATTGATAGTTAATGTGGATATTTTTAGAAATTGGAACTTAGTGATTACTTAAATATATAAAACGTCAAATTTCATCATTAGCAATACTTTTTATCTTATCTTGATGAATGTGAAAAAAACTTCTCACAAATATATTTAATTTGAATGCACTCACGACTCGATGTAGGTAAACATTATAAAAATTATGATAATACTTTTTTCAACCAGTATCTATAGTTCAATTAGATGTTGATTCTTTGTGTGGTGCATATGTTACTTGGTCAATTTCAAAGATAGCAACTGTGAAATTCGATTTAAGAACGATATTTTCAAGTCTTACCAGCAATATAACCGAAAATGACGAGCAATAAAAAATGAGCAGACTTTGAACATGTTCATTTAAATGCCATCTTGCCAGTAAATCACAAAGAGATGAAACATATAATAAAAAAGTATTTTGCCAAAATGTGTGCTTATTTTATAAGTTCTAACAGCAAATGTACAGATAAAGCTAATTAATCATGTAATTGAGAAGATGTTAACATAGCTATTATTTCACGTTCGAGAGTGCGTTTGATCCTGTCATGGACTTTAGATAATTTCAAATTAGGAGGATAATTAAAAAGGTCACGAAAATACTACTAAGTAGTTATACTCAGATGCCCGGACAAATGCACGACAGGGGCATCTGAGGTCTTCATTCATCATTTGACCCTTATTATATTCAAAAGTCGTACTGGTATGACTTTGAAACCAACAAAAACAACCAATTGCAGATATAAATCCAACACCGTGCTTCACTTTGCATTTAGAACGCTGATATTTCCAGCTTGAAGTATATCAAATTAATTGGATCAGTAGTTTAAGAAATAAAGAAAACATTACGGCTCTAGACATTACTGAACGTCGCGCAAGTTGTCACTTGTGCGACATAAAATTATAAAACTTGTGAGATTGATATATGTTTCATGTCTTTTCATATTCCCAGGTGTAACTTAACGACACTGCTTATGATCCTAAATTGTAAGCGAAGTTTACATCGTGCCTCCTAAACTATCTATATTTTCTGTAGCTTTGTTAACATGAAGTTGACTTGAAAAAAGTTTTGGTCAGTCGATGTGATATTAGCGTTGTAATGAAGTTTAATAACATTACGTTGCTTTGTCGAAATTTGATGTATATAACCGTCGTTAACAAATTGTTGAGTTGACTTCATGAGTTTATTAAATATCATCCAATGGTTTCCTTTCATTAAGTCATATTTACAACAGAGTACGTGCAAAAACTACAATTCTTAACAACTTTTTATTCGGGAAGATATTGCAATGAAATCAAAGTGCTTTTGCTGAACCGCGTTTATCATATTGCCATGGTAAATGGCGTTTTGCAAATATTACTGTTCTCGTGTCTTTTTAATTAAGACAAAAAACAATAGCAAATAAATACTTTAGCAAAATATTAAATTATCATGTTGATATGACTGCTGATCATTATTGTATAACCTCGTCTACAAAGTGTCCTGAAAGTCGTCGTATAAATCATTAAAAAGAGATAGATATACAAGATCTTCAGGTCTAGTTTTAGATTTAATACATTAAATATACAAAAAGCACATTTGAACAGAAAAATACCTGCTTTAATGGCTCTATGTAGCTGCACATTGCGAATTAAGGAATTCATTCTTCTCTTACATTCTTCTATCTTTTTTGCATAGAAATATTATCATCCTTTTGATCACTTTGAATGATTAAGGCAGTTTGATTTTTAAGTTCGTAGCAATTGTACCAAGTGTATATAATGTTTCTATCATAATATTTATCAAATCATAATAAGTAAATGTTTATAAGTAATGTGACGATTGCATTGTTGTTAAATAAATTCTTAGAAATTGTTACTTCGTGTATATGTATATGAAGTATCATCATGATTTTAGAATTCAGTAAAATACCATGACTGAGTTTGCTGTTTAGTAAATAAATTCTTGGTATTTTTATCAAGTGCATATTACTTAATTTTTATAGTTAAGAGTTATATGTACAAAATGAAGATATATAATGCTTAAATTTGATATTTGTAAAGAAAACCCCTGACAATTACCGTACAATCTATTTTCAAATATAAAATGAACATCTTTTGAATACACACTGATAAAATATGTAACATTCTTACCTCTACACACTACAGGTAATCACAGTATGTTGACATAGTGTCATTTAAAAACTGGCAGTTTGTATAAGAAGAAACCAACATAATTTTGGCAAGTGTTACACAAAATTACTATTAGCAAACACCTTGAAGTACAAACATTTAACAAACTGTTAAAATCAAAATACGTTTTGATTTGTTGCTGTGTTTTACAGACAGTTTTTTTAAAGCAATCATTTGTTTAATGAATAATGAAATGACATACACAAAAATTCTATCCCGGACGAGCAATTTACCTTAATGAACAATTTAGAATTCCAAACTACTAAGAGAACGAATATTTTAGAATGAACATGAACAGAACTTTTTTGAAAGAAGATGAATGAACATGAACAATTATGTAAACATTGAATAAATAAAATTATTAAAAGCGATAGTGTCAAGAGTAGGTATTGAAACCACAACATTGCAATTATAAGTTTTGCGCTTTACCTACTGACCTATTTAGGATACATTTAAAATAAAGCCTATATACATAACACAAGTCACAAGTCATAAAGAATGCAACTTCCCAAACATTCACTTATTCATATTAGACATATTCAGGACGAATTTATTAGATTTCAATGAATTAATACTAGAAGAATTTTACCCAAAGTTGAACATAATAAACATATCTTTATTTAATTCATATCGCTGTCAATTAAAGTATATATTTTGCTGAACTTACCGTTAACAGGAATATAAATTGTTTAGTATTATTATTATAATTATTTTTATTACTATTATTATTTATGTAATGCATTATGTGCATCATTCTGTTTCCAACTTTCATAAAATCAGATTCATTTTTTTAACGAGTTGTCATTGCTAAAGAGATTTTAATGCAACGTTATTCACGTGTGTATTATATGTACAGCAAAAGTAGCAGATATTGTTTCGTAGATCGACCGCTCTCCTTTTTACTTTCTTTATTGGAAAAAAATATTGCTGTATAAATTTTATTTGGTATTATTTTCCAGTTTGTTCGTTGCATCTTGGAGTAATAAATTATTCTGACGTAATAACGTTCCGCAATTATTCACGCACATTTGAGATTTATAAAACCATTGCGCCAAACTAGCGCAGATCTCCTGTATAATAGAATTGCTGTAAGATATGTGAATGATTATTTCAATATTTCAGCCATACGAAGAAGCTGCTGCAGCCATTTCCTTACTGTTGTTCATTACCATAGTTTGCCTGAATGGACTTGTAATTTACACCCTCGTGTTCAGAAAACATGAGAAGAGTCGTCTCTTCTATTTTGTACTGAATTTAGCAATAGCAGGTGAGAAAAACATTTTTGTGTACCGTGGATTATTATTAAAAGTGTGTTTCTTTAAATTTAAATTTAGTTAATCTCATAAGTATCTAGTTCTTCATATAAATATGTTCATTCAAATCCAAATATTGATACATCAAGCTGTATCTAAAATACATATCCTTAGCAATATATTAAGGATAATGAAGCTGAATATTGTGACTTAGATAACCTGCAAACAAAAGTATAATTTTAACGTTAGGTGAACGATTAGTTTAATCCAAAGTAAAACTTTGGGTAACGAATGGATGAATGTACAGTTAAATTAACACATTGTTACCCGCTTACAATTACTCTTGTCTTACGTCTGCTTAGTTTGTACAATAACTGAATCGTTGGTTATAATTTAAATTTCAGATTTTCTCGTGGGTGTATGTAGTGTTCTTGTACTTGGTATAACTAGTGCAATGCATAAAGAATGGTATGGTGGTGACATTATGTGTAGACTTAATCGTTTTATGTCAACAACGACTGTGATTGCATCTAATAATCTTCTGATCAGCATGAGTGTAGACAGATTTCTGGCAATCAAGTATCCATTGAATGTTCTTAGAATAGGTATGTTGTTGCTGTATTTCATTACTAAATTAAAAACTATAACGTCATTTATTAAGAGAAATTCTCATCCCACCGATGAAACCCTTTTATTATGAAAACAGACCAAAATGTTTCGGAAAATACATTGAGCTTTTTCTGTTATGTTTTCGTACATGCTTCACGCATATTCATTATTTATTTATTTATTTATTTATTTGGAAATTATACACTCAGTCATTCGATTCGATTCAATTTGATAAATTTTATACAAAACAGACATTCTAATAATAATAGATCTATACTCTTTGTAGTAAAATTAGTCATTCATTTCAAGACGAATGATTATCAAACGAATTGAATGTAAATTGGAGAATATTATTATATTATATATCTATCTTTGCAGGTATTCATAAGTATATGAACAAGTGCTTGGTCGGAGGGGCATGGCTTATCAGTATAGTGGCCTCAAGTTTTTTCATAATTTACAGTCAGGGAGTAAATGCAAATCCAAATGGTGCTGATATTTATGAACAAAAAGGTGGCTGTAAAATTAAATTTCCAGATCATTGGTGGAAGGTAATACAGCGGTTGGCAATATTGAAAATAAGCGTTAGATAGATTTTTTTAAAAAGATATATCAGATCAAATATAATATGAATGACAAACGAATATGAATGTGCACATATCTGATTGGTATTTCACAAGATTTAACAAATGTATTGGTATCATTGTGGATGATATAGGTAACATTCTACACATTTTAAATAAAAAAAACAAGCGTAGGGGATATATCAGTCTGAATAGTAACAATAAAATATTATTGCGATGTTTGTCGATTCTTGTCAAAGGTTTTTTTTTGCAGAAAACAAATCACTTACACATGCTTTTCACTTGATTTTATTTTAAAGCCGTATAGTTTAACAGTTGCAGTAATAGTCTATGTGTTACCAACAATCGGTATAACAGTATGTTATGTGGGTATATGTATCATAGTCTGGATGAAATGGCGTTCAAGGGTGAAATTATCAGAGATCAACACCGATGCAAGCAGAGGTATGACTGACAAAGTATCATTTGTTTTCCAATATGTTAAGAATTGTGTACTTGACATTTATAGGGCAATTAACTTTGAATTATTATAACAGATACACTTACGTAAAGATATTTTATAACGGATCATGTATTTCACACTTGCAACTTAAATATGTTATTATTTCGTGGTTTGTTGTTATGTCTAATACTAATAAGTACTATTAGTATAAGAATAGAAAATAATATTACTACATTTTCAGTTCGAATTTAGTTACATTTTTATCAATAACACTTAGGAATTTACAACATTTCACGGAATAGACCTCTACTTAATAAACATTTTTTTTATTTAGCTGTTCACTATGGCAAGTGAATCGTTGCAATATTCAATAAATTAAGTTTTTGTTCTATATCCAATATTTATATTGCATAACTCTAAATTTTATATTCTTTACTATAATATTTATTCAAACCTGTTGAATATTTGTTAATCATAAAAATATTTGTGTGCTATAATTTTCTATATGTATGTTCTATATTTGAAAATATATATTGTATAATTAAAAATATTTATTGTATAGATCTACTTGAAAATATTTATTCGATAATTTGAATCAAATCATGGGACAGAAAACTTAGTATACTAAGCCCCGCCTATAAATTAAGCACGAATTTCTGATCCTGATTAAACTAGTCTATAGTAAAGTGAAAATGACCAGCCTCCCTGTGAATGTCACTTGTAAATAGTGCATATGCTTAAATCTCTTATAAATGTATATGTATGTCTAAAAATGGAAAAAGTCTTCAGGACATACAATCGTATAATAATGGTTTTTCATATGCCTAATATTTTATCCACGATATAAACCTATGCGGGGATATGATGCAATTACATAAAAATACACGGAACATAAATCGGAATATACCCCTATATGAAACTAAAAATACCAACAAGAAACATTAACAAATGAAAATTTTATGCCGTTAATGCAAGCGCATGTAAATGACCCGGCGCACGGTGTAATTTTAAAATTTGGCGTTAACGACGTCGCAAGCGTATTGTTTTTAACGGAGAAGTTCTTTAGTACTAAGTAGGCCAATACGTGTTTCATATATTGTTAATTGCGGCTGATCAATTGCCTACAAGGTATATATAAATCTGTACAAGTCGGTATCATACTTTCAGTTTTTTTGTGATTTTTGTTCTGAAAATAATTGGTATGTTATATGCAAGACAAAAGAATCAAACACCGGCTGTCGGTACAGCCGGGAATATCATGCTCTCGGGTAACTGTTAAGTGGCAACTCGACAAAGCCTCGATCGTAACCGCAGTAAACAGTTAACCTCGAGCTAGACAATCCGGTCTGTACGGCAGCTAGTGTAAAATTCGTATTATTTATAATCATATTGTTTTAAACACTAAAAGAAAGCGTACGAAAAGTTTTGTTCTGAATTGAAAAAAAATTCGCTATGTCAAGTTAATCCTCACAATAGACATTAATAGTATAGGGACCAAAGCACTGCGTTACAATCGAATCCACCGCCGCCTGCGTTGTAATCAATTTTTGTCAATCATTTTATAGAAAGGCAATACAATGTAACAATTTTCAGAAAGTCCAACATATGGTTGTTTTGTGCAAGTATTATACATATGATGTAATGCTAGTCCATTTAGGGGCCTTTTTGCACACATTTGTACGTGTTTTAACCTAAAATAGGCAAAAGTGGCGTCCCCTCGTCAACCTGTACATAAGTGTTAAAGTAGGGTGAACGTTTCAGTTTACACGAAAAATGCACGCTCTCGAAAATACGCACACACGTTACACGCTATACGAACGAAGGTTACATGCAAGCTTTACCAAACGAAATACGCAGACGCACGCAAAACGATATACGCTAAACGATATACGCTAAATGATATACGCACGCTTAAAAGCACGCAAAATAAAAACGTTTCTAAACATTTAGTAAAATATCGTAATCATATAATGTTTTAACAACTTTAGCTCTATTTAAGATATTTATAACTTCTCAATAGTAACAGACGCAAAACTTGGTACTTAAACGTTTAGACAAACTCAGACGCACGCTAAACCTTTCTGGGAATTTCAAACGCACGGTAAACGAAAAACGATACACGAAAAACGATTTACGTTAAACGCTTGTAAACGATGCACGCTTGAGAAAGCGTTTTATCAAACGCACGTTGAACGATATACGCACGCACGATAAACGAAAAACGCTATTTTAGACAACCGAAACGTTCACCCTACTGTAGCACAAATGGCAATGAATTGCTAGCTGTGCGTGTAATAAGTTGGAAACGTACATATGTGTGCTCCAGTCTCACTAGGTGTTTCCGGTTAAGCATTTAAACATAAAGTAAATTTCATTCATATACTTAGAAGCAAACGTCCATATTTTATCCACCGCTTCTACGATGAAATATCCATCGCTGTTGCGATGAACCCACCACTTCTGCGAAAGCTATGACCATTGTGATAAATGCATTTATAGTTCTCAAGTTAGATTTGATTACACAGTCCCTCAGCTACTGTCGAACACATCGTTTATAATGTTCGCAGTCAATCGCCTACCACTTTTCAACGTCTCTCTTGGCAATTGAAGTCACCAACGTCCTTGAAAATTTTTCTTTCTGTCTCTCCCTTATTTTTCTTTTTCCTATTTCTCAATCACCCTTTGTTAATCACTTATGTCAATCAAATACTATGCTGTGGCTACCTTAACCTTTTCCCTTTTTCCATTACCCTTTTCAAGGTTATAATCAGTTTCTCGAATTAATATTGACACAATTTCTTATTGATCGAATTTCGTGACGTTCCGACGGCATAATTGTAACGCGAGATTTTCTTTTACAAGTGACATATGAATTGTGATTGCAACCATTAATGTGGTTTAAATGAAGTGATTTTTTCTGACAACGTCAAATACGGCTCATGACGTTTCAGCGTATTTTGAAATCAAATTGTAAAATATACGCTTCATGAAGCGCCTATTGTCAGCTCAAATTTATGCACTGCACCGGGTGTGCGTTGCCATGGTTTTTTTAATTCGCTGTTAAGTACAAGCCATTTGCGTAATCATATTAGATACAGCATCTGTTTACAGATTAATTGTGATATGTAACGATAAATGATAATTTGAAAATTCTTCAATTGACAGCCCGAAACCGGTTTATTTTTTTATCATCCCTCGTATGTCCTGAAGACATTTTCCATTTTTAGGCATACATATATATTTATAAGGAGGATTAAGCATATACACTTTTTACAAGTACTATTCAGAGGGACACTGGTAATTTCCACTACACTTTAGTGTAGTTTAATCAGGATGATAACGCTTTATCAGAATTTTGTGCTTAATTTACAGGTGGAACTTAATATGCTAAGTGTTCTATCTCATAACTCAAATTATCGAATAAATATTTTTCAGTATTACTACAATAAATATTTTCAATTATACACTATATATTTTCATATATAGAACATATTTATAGAAAATTATCGCACACACATACTTTTTTATGATGAACAAATATTCAGTAGGATTGAATAAATATTATGGTATAGAATATAAAATTAAAGTTATACAATATAAATATTGGATATGGACTAAAAATAGATTTATTGAATTTTGCAACGTTAAACATGCCATAGTTCACTTTATGTCAAGATATGTTACAATTAGTACATCTCGACACATTATTGATATCTTAATATCATATATCATTACAGACCGACTTCCGAAGGCTAAGATAAAGAGCATCAAAATGACATTGGTCGTTTGTTTGGGTATGTTATATACTGTATTACAAAATTAACTAAGCGTCAACTTCATTAAACACTGCATGTTTTTTTTATCAGAAACTGTCACAATTTTTAATTTTTGATCAAAATTAAAATTTTAGCTAACTGCATTTAATTTCTTTAAAATTTACACCAATACCTATTACAGTGTATTATATACACGTACAAGCTGTATTTACTTTATGTAAAAGTTAATTACCATTTTTGAATATTCAAAAGGGAAACACATTAATATTGTGATGTAAAATGATACTTGCTTGTAAATTTACTAAATAAAATATGTTTATACTAATGGTATTAAATGACTTTTGTTCATTTTTAGTGGAAAAATTAATCTCATTGTCATTTTAAAAAAAATCGTAGTTTATTTTTATAGTTAAATGATAAAGATCATTTAACTGACTAGCATAAATAAGATTAAAGCAAAACAGATAATAAATAATCTACATGAAGCAAGATGCCTGAGTAATGTAAACTTCTATTTTTTTAATTTTTTTTATCTTTCAGCCTTTTTCTTATGCTGGACACCTTATTTTATAGTAATGTTGATGCACATATTTCACCCAGGTACGGTGGGAGAGAAATTAACTCTTTTATTCAACTGTCTATACCCACTCAACAGTGCCTGCAATCCTCTCATATTCATGTTATTCAATCGCAAACTGTTCTTGTTCACTTGCGACACTTAGGGACAAAAAGACCAACATACTGTATAATCGTATGAAAAGAGGATCTCACAAATGACGTCAACTTGTCTAGGTGCTTGCATTTCGTCAGTACTCGAGATGCTACACGTTGGAAGAAGAAGATCAAATAAATGAAGACACGAAAATGAGTACAGCCTTGATTAATAGTTTATTGCTAAAAAATAAAACATTGAACATGCCATGCTTTATGCAACGAAACATGTCTAATATATTTCAAAAACAACATCATTGCTTTGCAAACATTGCTAATACAGTATGTGCCTGGTTGCATAGGAATGTTTCTTGTATTGAGGTTACTGCTTCCGATATTTAAGCAACACCATATATATAGTTCATCAGTACTGAACATTAGTTTTTATACATTTTCAAGCTGCAGCAACAGCCCGTCCCATTTTTATCAGTAATCCAATTTGAAATTCTATTTGTACATATCGTGTATTGTTTTTATTCAACACAGATTCGATAATTCATGCTTAATTTCAACAACAATTACACGCTTAAGTATATCTTAATAAATAAAACAAATATGCATATTGTTTAGATACGTAGTTAAATACGTAGTTATAAACATCCTATTTGAGTATGTATATATAACTCACCTAAATAACCTGTTTTAATATGTCAATATAAAAATCATGTTTGAATAATTATTAGATTGTAGTTTATCATGGAGCAAATATAATTAATATTTTACAAAAACTCAACTGATATTATTATATCATTATCATCACGTACTTTATAAGTTTTATAAAATGGCAACGTACAACATCATGGGATTGGCTGTTATAGCTTGCTACTATATTTAGAACAGACACAAATACTAATGTATTTACGGAATTCAAAACATCATATAAATAAATAGATACAAACATTTATTGATTCAATTTAACTAAATAAAATATGCTTAATATGTTTTTCTAATACATCATTAACAGACAAGACATTCAAAGGTAAATTTAAAGAGGTATTGGTACCAGCCAGCCGGAAAAAAAGTATAAAAAAGAATCTAATAAGCCCATAAGTCAACAATAATGTCCTGCTGAACGATATTCAAGGATCGAACATATTGAATTTGATTGAAACTGTTCATAGATAGTAGTGAATAATACATTCAAAGTTCACGCTCACTTGTACCGGCAAAGCTGATCAAAACATTTAAGAATTTGAAAATTCTGTCATTCCTATAAAAAATGGAGTTTATCAAAGAAAACATTATTTTTGTGTCCTAGTTATATTAAGCAGAAGACTATAGCCGAAACTAAAATGATGCACATTTGAAAGTCTTACTCGGGAAACACAAAACAATTATCTAAGAAAAGTCCATCTAGTCATTCTTTCCTTTATATAGAAAGTATCATTATTTGAAGATATTGTAGAAAAACATCATGTCAAATTGTTTAATAGGCGAGTGAATGAGCGAACGTGAAAAATGACGTAATCAACTCGAGGGCCGCTGGTTGGATGAACTGTAGTCACTTGCATACAAAATATAAAATATATAAAATGTAATAATTAATCGCAATCAGCAAAGCTTAACATTGAAGATTTTAAACTCAAGACAAAACATGACCCTCAGAAATTCCAAAAGTATTTTCAGATTGAATGTAGAAAAAAGATCGGATCGGTGGCATAAGAACCTAAACATCAGTCTTGAAAGCACAAAAGTTCATAATAAACTGGCACTAGATCTAAATGTTGTTCTCACAAAAACTATCGATAAAAACAACAATAAAACAAAATTTTCTCATATATATTTTGTGTTAGATCTCTTAATCAGAGTGTTAAATGAGAGATATTTGTTTACATCGACAACTGTCCGGTTCTTAGAAAGGGCGACAACCAAGATTAGCGACGATGTCTTATCGCCGTGTTTCGGACATAGGTATTTAAGACGTTAATACTTGGTTGCTGCTCGCCATTATACGATAATGGCCCTCGAGTTCATAATGTCCTTCGGGCCTGCGGCCCTCCGGCCATTATTCACATCTTCGGGCAATTATCGCATAATGGCGAGCAGCAACCAAGTATTAACCTCTAAAGTACCTGGATATCTGGAAGTACCTTATATACCTTATATACGCCCTTGACTCTCATTTAATTATTATGATGATGATGATGACATAAATTGCTTTATATAATGTTCATACAAAGCACATGTATAATAAATGTCGAGTTAAAAAAATGCATAATAAAAACATGAAAGGATTATCGCAATAAAAAACGTGTCACATTCTCTAATCATTTTAACCATATTAGCATTGGATTAAATATAATAAATATCAATATAATCCAATAGGAAATTCAGTTGGAATTTGTTTCATTAAACTGCATTTAGTTAATGAAAGATCTATACTCTTATAAAGAGAAGGATTGTTAAGATGAATATCAATTTCAACTTGTTTACGCGACATTACTAAAACCTCTTGATTGAACACCAAACGGATGACAGATTCAGAATGTGCAAAATGCCAAATATAAAAGTGAAAAACAGAGGCGTATATAAATGCTTCTGATGCATACGAGAACTTGCGTTCATTGAACGCCGCCTTTCTTTGTTGATCTTGTTTATCATATTTTATAATTAACAAGGAATTATCACTTATGCAAGAATTTACAAACATATACTTTGCCCGTCTATGTTGACTGTACAAATTATCGCTCTCATCAGAAAACTGTTGTTTGCGTTATCTTGATAGGAAAGTAAAACTGTGAAATTGTCAGCTAAATGAAAACGGCATTTAATTTCACCAGTGAAAGAAAGGTTTCAATCTTTTATTGTAACTAACTGTTGACTGAATAAGCGCTCAATAAGAAATTTACCCTTATCAGCGTTTACTGTAATTCAGTTCCCATTGAGTGAGATTAATTTATATAATGGAAAAAATGAGTAACATTGTTCTATGGTAAACATTTTACATAATGCAAATAAAACTGGAACAGTTTCCGGACACGTCCTTTTGGGAATGAATTCTCATAATTCTGTTAAAGTTTCTGATTTCTTCTCTTCAGAGAAAAGAAAGATATTGCAAATATAATTAAATAGAATAAAACACGCCGCTTACATGTTTTGAAACTGCCATTGTCATTGTCAAAAAGTTGTTTACATTTTGAATCTTATTCCAAATAAAGCAGAATACATATTCCCTAGGCAAACGCCCTCTCATAATGTTTGCTAGCCTCTCAATAATTCATACAAAGGCTAGAAATAGTATTGTTCTCATCCATTAATTCTTCGATTAAAACTGTTATTGTATTGATTGATGCAATAATGATAAGGATTTTGCACATTCATTGCAATTTGTGCTATTCATAGTTATACATAATTTATTTTAGTTTGATTGAATATAGAGCTATATTCTCGAATTTTTTTATGGTTAGTTTAAAATGGTCAAGGAAAAACAAATGAATATATTTCTTTAATATCTTTACTAAGTAATTACTATTTTTGTAAAGCGCATTCGTTTGTATAGATCGCCGACCACTCTCATCTTTCCATCACAAGATAAATGTATTTGAAAAAATACCCATATGACTGTTTTCATTATGTCAAAACAGCAAAATCTAATTTGAATAATTAAAACTACTTTATCAACACTATGTCGTATGAAAATACAGTCCTTGGTGTTCCTGCGATTAAATATATCGCTTGTTCAGAAAGCAAAAGTAAAATAAAAAAGTTTAATTCTGTTTAGGGACATACTCACATTCTGCAATGCACCATACGAATTGCAAAGGTATCTTAACTTTATATAAAATATGCCACAAGGTAAATAAATGCACGTGCACTGCACTTCATTGCCCCTTGTGAAAGCAAACATAAGAAATAAACAAAATTAATGCATTTAATTATTCTCTCAGACAGTTTGAAACTAGCTATACCTCCAGAGATATAATAGAAAGATCACTGATGTCTAGTTTTACAAAAATACGAACAAAATTAAACGCAACAGCACAACAACATCTTACGTTTATGTATTCAAGGTAGATTTAAAGAGATATTTCCAGTTCCAACGAAGCTATAAAATAGGGATTGTGTGTTATAAATAAATGATACTGACTTTAGAAGAAATAAGATGCTTAAAATTATTCGAGGTATATAACACAACAATCGCATGTATGATGATGTATTATGAAGTATTTGTCATATAAAATTTGTTTATTTACGTTTAAATGATAGTATAACGTCAATTTAAATAGCGTAAGAAATTCTAAGAAAACTTTTGGAGATAGAAAAGTCCTTTTAACTTTTTTTCAACATTTGTTAAAATCAAAGTGTTCATTGTGACTTAGAACATTATGTATTAATATGTCACACAAAACAGTATGTTTTATCTTCAAAAGACTAACAGAAATATTCTCGGCTATTTATTCCTTGATACATAGTCTTCGACACCACTCTTTTTCATAGACCATATGGATCTTACTACAATTTTTAACCAAAACTTGAACTATACTAAAAGAAACATCTGATTATGTTATGAACATGAACGAAACAGAACAATGTAATTATATGCAAGTAATTACTTTATTCTGAGTAATTGTAACATTAAAAACATCAATTCAGTTTGATTTATCTGCATGTCATTGTCACTTATCTTTTTTGCTATGATACTGCTATCATTATTCAATTCGCCGTTTCAATCATGTACTATATGACTGTTTAAACAAATACGACCTGAAAAGAAAAAGAAGGCATAACCTAAATTTGAAAATTGTCATATTTAGAAATTGTTGTGCATGAAACATTACAGACATAACGTAATATATATAAATATACGTTAAGATTACAAAATAAACTTAAGATACATATACGAATATTTTTCTTCCTACTTTGGTGTAAAATGCTTTTACTTTAAAGAAATGTATTTGTTATGGAACTTCACATCTGCGGATGTTTCAAAATTCTAAATTTTACCAGTTCATGTTAAATGTTGAATTCTGCTTAAGCCGGCGCTAGGGGGCGTGGACGGTAGTTTGCACTTGACAGTACCGTCCATGAACAGGCTCAATCAAACCGAGCCTGCAACATTTTCTATTTTGCCGAGTTGGGCTTTCTTTAGGGATTCTTAAATCACTCTATTTTAATGCATTCTAAAACATACCTTACGCATAATATCTATAAATTTTCATAAAGGTCATTTATGCCTCAGAAATGTTTTTATTTCACAAAAGCCTAATATTTTGGAGTTATGGTATAGTGTCTAAAAAAACACTTTGGCCAGTAAACTAAACCAGTTTTTACTTTTGTTTCTTATTGACAATTAGTGCAGTGATACAAAGTGATTTAGTATTTTGATGTCAAATTACTACTTTGTTCACATGTTCCTGATTTATAATAAAGAATTTTACATTCATCAGCATTATCATTCAGACGATAAGCATTTAACATGCTATAATTGTATAACTTACAATTTAAAAACTCTTACTTGCCAGAATGTAAGAAAAATATTGCTTTCTGATTCAAAGTGTGCTTTTAATTTACAAACTTTAGAACATATAAACTTGTTTCTGTTTACGAAATTTGTTTGATGAAATTGTATAACAACAGTTGTTTCCATCCGAAAATACACATCCGAAATAACTCGCAAATCACGATCAGTTTTATGTGCTGTTTAATAATATGTAGTTATTTTTCAGGACTTGAGAATATGAACTAATCAGCAAATGTTGTATAACCAGTTAACTCAAAAGGTTTCGCACAACCTGGCGGTGTCCTGCCATCACGTGATTTAAATGCTATATTTTGATACAATAATCTAGATTCAGAACAGTCTGATGCATATGTCCAAAAGGTCACGTGACATTTATCGATGATACGTATGGTCAAATAAGTTAGAACAGTCTATTTATCAAGACATACTGAATTTGTGGAGATTGAACTGGACGATTTTGATGTATTTCATTTATGAAGCTCTGAAGCACTAATAAAACATTCCAAGGAGATAGAACAGTCCATTACGGAGAGAACTTTGTATTTTACTTGTATAGAACATTACAGTTCCCAAGCGACGACTTTATAATAAAGAATACTTCTAAATTTTTATAAGCATAGTATTCATGTCTCTCTTATTTTTGATAAATCTAATTATGAACTAAAGCATTTCTAATTAATGTTTTAATAAGTATTTACATTTTCTTAGTTTAAAGAAGTTGATGCCTATTTTATTTCTGTAGGTTTGTGTGAAACTTTCATGCTCAAATCTGCAGTATAATTTTTCACAGCATATTCAGATATTTTTAATGTATCATCTACTTAATATCATCCAAACTTATAGATATGTTTCTCTGATAAGACATTTACAAAATAGGTATATTGTCTATTACCGAAATTTACAATCAGAAAATGGATGAAATATATCAAAATTGAAAGAAAATTTCTGTTTAGATTGCTAGATGTGTTTGCCAGGTATTATTTTAAAATAATCCCGTTACTAATTTTCATAAGTTGTGGGAATCATATACGTCTGACCTTTAACATATTTTGAAAAAGTTATAAATTTAATCAAAGCATAGTGAAAGCAATTCGTACAACATAAAAGAAAATAAACGATCTATTTACTAATAAAGAATGTTTTTCGTTTTCGACATTTTGTACATGGAAATTGTGAAAGAGAAAGAACATTTCAAGTCATTTGACTGCTATTGGAACAGAACTCACTAGAAACAATACACGCGTTTGTTTACTGACGTACTTGTGTTTTGTTATTCACCATTTACGAGGGTTGTTCGGAAAGTTTTGAGACTGGGTCAATATTTTGCGTTGGAAAAGATAAAATCAAACAAGAGTTTACTATGTATTACTTTAATACCTCATCTATTATAGTGTAAAATTTCATAACAATAGCTTCATGTATACAAAAGCTACAAGGCGTTAGGCACAGACACTACCGGTGACCCGGCGCACGCAACGACGTTATCCGACGTTGCCGTTATTTCCAGAGTTTAACGTCACCGTAGAAAAGTCATCAAAGTATCTTCCTTCACAACGTACGCATTTCTCATGCCTCGTAACCCACTTGGCGAATACATTTCTATACCAGTCAGATTTAAATGCAGTTGCCGTACCTACATCACAAACTTCTGCAACTTCTCTTACTGTTATGCGACGGTCGCACTGAAGCGCGTTTCTTGCAAGTGTCAGTTTATCGTCGATGACGGATGGGCGACCGCTCCTTTCCTGGTCTTTTGTTGACTTTCTGCCATCCCGAAACTCTTTATGCCATCTAAATACCAATGGTCGACTAACAGTACGTCCGTTGTTTGCCTGTTCTAGAAGTTGCTTAGTTTCTGTTGGCGTTTTCCCAAGATTAACGCAAAACTTAATAAAAACACGCTGTTCCTCTTTTGACTGTGTTTCCATAGTCGTTGTCTTGTCGCGCACGTATTGCTATAATGATCTACGGTAACGGCTTAAACAACTAGCGGAAATGACGTCCTTAAGTTGGAAGTGACGTCATAAAATTTTCGTGAAGTTTGGCGCAATTTTAGGGGCTCTTTTTATTCAGTAAGAAAACTTATAACAAGAAAATAGTCCGTGCGCCAGGATGCGTAGACAGGTGTTGCTATGGAAACGATTATATGCCGTATAGTAACGTTACAACGTTTTAAAGACATAACTCGGATAAATAACATATTAAGCTATAATTTGTATTAAATAATATTCGCAGCTGTAATTAGAAACAGAGAAAATCATATTGTCTCAAAACTTTCCGAACAACCCTCGTAAGACTTCTCGTTTCTTTGTTTATTTAGTTCTTTGTATCGGCAACATAAAACATTTATTTTTATACGATTACAGTTACAGGAAAAGCATTGATGCAAAGCATCAAAGGGCGTCCAAGCAAGAAATGCAGAAAGTGAAGATGAACTAGAAGACATATGATGACAAGATATTCTTTTAAACTTTTCAATGGTTAATTGGGTTTTATCAGAATAAACGGACGAAAGACATTGTTCATTATGAACTTTGATTGGCATGCTAGAGATTAGAATATTGCTTGTTATTTCTTTATGATCGTGATTATTAATAGCAATGGATATACATGTATACAATCATTAGGTATCTGTTCACACTTAGTAAAAATATGACACTGGTTGTATTACCATGTTGATCATTTTGAGCATAATTGTTTATTATACAATAATTGTAATAATAAAAAATACAGATTTTATGAATATTGTTTTCCTTTATTTTTTTGTGTTTTATGTGCTATTTTAATACTGAGTTTTTACGTTTACTATTCTTTTTTTTTTATTAAAATTGTAAAATAAATTTTAAGAATTCAATTGTCATATTGACCGACGATTATAAGTCAAAACTTAACAGGAAAAAGTCATTACATTATGGATAATCTTTCAATATATAAAATTGTTTATTCTTAAACCATGTACATGTACATTTGTATTTTTCTTTATCATTTTCTAAATTATCAATCAATTGAATAATTCATAAAATCTAATTTGTAACTTTGAATAATTCCTCGGCATCATTACTAAACACGAATAACAAATTAAATAAAATGTTTCAAAGTTGATAGTGTCATATTAATACCATAAAAATGTAACTTTTTCTCAAATATTGTACATATTTATTGTTTTAATCTCATATAGATAAAATTAAACATGTTATTGTTGTTGTTGTTGGTTTTTTTTTTCGAATTGTATGTTTATGTATAATAATAATCAATAAATTTGAGAGTTGATCTATGTTTATTAATTATTGTAACCAAACTAAGCGACAAACATTCATTTTGGAAAAAAAGCTTATTTATTTGTAAAATATTTGTTCTGATCTGTAACGATATCAAACATCTACTCCAAAACCGGGAGAGACCGGACAATAAACGGGTGATACGATTCGCCGGTCACTAGTTAATCCCGGTCAAAATAGACCGGGAGAGACCGGGAATTACCGATAGGAGTACATCCCTCTATAAATAGATTTCCGGAATGTTTAGGTCATCAACTCATCATTCTATTTTAACATTCCATAATAACCCACTGTGTACTACAAAATGATAAATTAAAAACCCGTAGAGACGGAAAAGGTTATTTCATTTGAAAATGTTTGCATTGCTAAATTCTCCAGTTCGCTATTCATTGTACATATCGCGACATTTCATTTTAAATAGCACCCTCATACCGATCGGAATGATTGGCTTTTATTATGACCGACTAAAAGGCTCGAGAAGTTGCTGTCGCCCTTTCACAAAATCTGACTTCATTCCATAAGGGGCGCCGCGCTTCGGCGCGGACGCCAATGATATATATGTTTAACACATGAACCTACATTGAGATTGATTACGTGATTTATCGGTACGGTAAAGTGTCCATTGTCATTGTCCAAACGTCATACATAAAGATTATAAAATTCTCATTTGGATGAAACTGATACTTATTCATAAAATTGGTAGTTTTGATAAAAGAAAGACAGAATGGAATATGTTTTAAATATATAGGCTGCGAAAAATTTCGAAATGAACAGTCAATTTGATAGGAATATAATTATAGTTACAATAGCTTTATTCTTGTTTTTATCGTTTAAAGAAACAAATCGTTCTTAATTATCGTATGTTTTTAAGAAAATAACTGTATAATATGCTTATTTATAAGAAATATAAAATGAATTTGATTGTATTTAATCATTCTTGTCAAGAAAATTAACTTAATCTTAAATGTTTTTTTCACAGGTTAGCGTGAATCTTAAACATTATAATCTGATAGGGTATGAAAACAAAATTGCATGTCAAGTGCATTAGTCGTCTGGTAGAATAGATGTAGAAGAAAAGTAAGGTACTGTATTGTTATATTCATTCTATCCATGCAACATGTAACGTTTAACATGATTGATTGAAGATTCAGCGATATAACATTATGCATATAATAGTACATGGCATTTTCTTAGGTAAAGGTTTTTGTCTTTGAAAATAATTATATTTTTATACCTGCCAAAATAGATTTACTAGAATAAAAAAGCACACATGCACATACAGCTACTCACTCTAATTTGTTTTATAATTCGTCGAATTTTACATCTCCGTTGTCGGTTTGAAAATGCCTGAAATAATGCACGAAGGCGCACCAGTAAAGGATGGAAAGACGACCTTAACAGAGATGGCGCAAAAAACAATTCATTTCGGTAATAAAGACAATATTTTAAGTTTTATTTATACCAGATGCAAATAAAGAGATGGGATTCTTTTCTTTTTAGCTATAAGTTTCATAAACCATGTGAGAACCTCTTTAAAAAGACTGGACTATCAATGTCTGTTCATTGAGAAAATCAGTGTATTTGTCTTACCAATCATACGGTATATCATTTTTTATCATGGCAAAATCTCATTTAATATACATAACTTGGATGCATGGTTAATGAAATTTCATTTTTATCTCTTAATATATAAACATATTGTGCATGTTTATTTAAGAATATGAGAGACTAAATACAGACAAAATGGTTTAAAACCATCTGGCCGTACATATTTTAATAAATCTTAAGATTAAAACATCAATATAAACCGACAATATAACGTACAAAATCAGCCATTGTCTTGATAAATCACTATATCTGATTACCCTTTACCATCATGACCAGGTTGAAGACGATGCTATACTTTGCTTAGCTTTCCATGAATATTTTTATGTCTGTCAAACAATTGAATGTCATTATCGTTTACAAGTTCATGATAAATCTTATCGAGTCAATTCACGCCTCAGTTTCATTGAAAACCATGACCGATTACTAATGGAAGTAAATTGGTATTCTTATATTAAATTACTCATTTACGATCTGCAATTAATTGATGAGTGTACAATTCCTAAATTCTTTACAAACTCATATTTTTGAAAGGTTTTGTTAAACCAATGTGACTAAACGAACATTTTTTAAAGTATTTAAAACTAATCTTGCCAACGAATATTTTATGAAATAATTTCAAAGTATGTGTTTACTATGTCAAAGTTTACTTTTTGTTTTCGTTCTTATTCCTCAGTCATTACACATAAAATGAAATTAACTTGGATAAGCATAGGATAAGTATACTTAAGCAATTCAATTACTTTATTCAAAGGAATACTATGCACTACTTTTAGCATAATAATATATTGGAAGTGTGAATCTCATTCGGAAAACTGAGATCAGAAAATTACATCGCTGGTAGAACAAATTAAAAAAGTTGACCAATTACAGAATAATAAATGAGATAAATCACGAAGTATAAACATCCAATTTCCTTACTGACTTATGTAGGGAGCTTTACTAACGTTCAAAATTTTAAGCCAATCTCGGCTTGGTCAAACGTCTGTGACATAACCGGTCTTAATTTAACAATTTTACTTTAGCCTCCCTCACTGTAACGTGGTGTTTATTTCACATAGGCCAATACTGTTAGTACAAGTGTACGAAGTATGAAAGGTAAAAGATAAAACAAAAAAACATACTTCATTTTCTAGTGAAAAGAAATAACAGTACTTTCTTCATTCTGTTACTCGAGGCGTAAATCTATGTGTTGTTTATATACTGTAACACTCAGAAGAATCTCATATCTATGTTGTAATATTACATAATGTTTACAAGAGAAAAGGTAATGCATATTGAAATATTTTCAGGAATCTACCTTCCTAAAAATTGATTTAAGTACTTAGTTTTCATAAGCTTTAATGTGCTCACCTATTTGTCTTGATTATTTTAAATGAAAGTACATTATATTTCCTGTCAACATAAATTATACAATGGTATGTTCTCGTTGCATAAAGAGAAATGAATATTTGACAAGTACTTAAACATAGCTCAATAAATGAATTTATATTCGCAGAACAATTGTGTGTATACTTGAATGAATTCCTTGGAAAGGACATGTAACAAAAAGCGTATGTAGAAAACTAGTAAGTTGTATAATTATTTAATCATTATAACTTCAACATTATCAGAAAACAGGTTAATTGTAAAGACAGATAAAATAAAAGTTAACTCTTGAAAAGAAACACGATCGCATTTAAGTTTTTTTTAAACGTTGGTTGTCTTAATCCAATGCAAAATGATTATCATAAATGTTTAGTTATTCAGCACGCTGATAATCTTTTCGGAAAATAAGTGTAAAAGGACGGCAATTAAATTTGAAAAAGAGTTCCAGAAAATGTCCGGCAAAAGGGGTGATAAATGACCTTGGCCTTAACCGGAAAAATCAGAATAAAAACACAAAGCTTAATCTGTCAAACGTTCGCTTTTTAGAAGCATATTTTGCAGATAAAGATATGAAAAACAAGATCAACAAGGAAAGGCGGCGTTCAATGAACGAAACCATAAGCCATTAACATATTCGATAAGACATAAGCCTAGTATTTCGTCTTAATTGTGAGAATACACCATTGAGATAATTATGAACTAATAGAAAACATAGTTTATAAGTGGTTGCGATGTTTTACGGACTTTAAATTGCATATGAATTAGTGCATTTGATTATGCAGGAATGTAATTTTTGTGTATTATTATGATTGATGAAAGGATTCTTGACAACTTGTTTATGGTGTATGATAAAACTGTGTGCAAAATGATTACTTTTATCTGTAGGGAAAGATTTAAAACAATTAACCATGATAAGTAGAAGTTTGTTTTTCAACATTTTTTTTCTAATTCTTATCAACACATAAGATGGGTGGAATGACGCTTGAAGATGTTAACAGATAATAGAAAAATTTTGTTTACAGATATTTGTATGTACAGTTTTGTACTTGGCACTTAGGAATATTTGAAAAGTGTACGAGAATTAATTTATGTAAGATTCTGTGATTATTTACGTAGTGGTGATACCAGAAGTATTTAACCCATAGGTTGCTGAATTGCCTAAATTAACGTGTTCGGCTCCCATTTTGTAACAGTCCTTTACGAATTTAGGGGTTATCGTGATGAAACAAATGTGTGTTACACAGCAGTATAAATAAAAGAAAAACAGAATCCGTAAAGAAAACCCAACACGGCATAATTTAGAATGTTACAATGTAAATAAACGGGCCTTAATCGTGTTTTAGAAAAATGAATTTTGAAACTTCCGCAGTAAAGTGCCAGGTCAAACTATACAGGTTGGCTATTGCTTGCGTGTTTTCTCGTATTTGTCAAGTTTGTCTTTTTTCATAATATAATTATGATCCCAACAATAAGAATTAGCACATTTTTCATATCAACTTGTAAGTTACGATGTCATGAAATGATAACTTATCAGAAAAGAAACGTATGTCTTTCAAACATTGATGTTCTTTATCTTAGAGCATTGGCATATAAACTGTCAAGCACAAATGTTTGATTAATATTTAAAGTTTGAAACCATTGTAATTTGTATGACAAAAAGATATTATGCTTATCCAAGTGCAATTTGTGAGTGTACCAATAAAGGTCAAAGTAAAAATACAAATAAGGAATATACTATATTTTATCAAAAACACACATTTTTCATTATCAGACACCATTATAATTGTCAATCGTCTGAAATATGCAATCTATTAAACTCAACTTGTTAACAACAAAAAAATGTATGATGACATTTTGAGTAAAATTTTATTTGTATAAATTGAGTTATCTTTTAAGAAACAATAATAATTCATAATTGCTGGCAAAACGATGGATATTTAAAAAATTGATGTAACTTGACAACTTTTTTGCCTATTCATCGTTGGTAAAAACTCAATGAAATTGATTTTTATAACACGAATTCGTTTGTTTAGATCGAGGATCATTTGCATCCGTCCATAACAACATGACTTATTAGAAAATAGTAATACATATGATTTATTTATTATATTATTGTGTTATAACAGCAAAGTCTCATTTTATGTTCAAACGAAGTATTCAAGTCCTCACAATTATCAATTCAATGCAAAACAATATTCTTTTATTTGTCAGGACTACATTTGTAACAACAAACAAAACAATAATCATTTAAAAGATATGATAAAGGAAAAAAAGTTACATTCTTTACTTTTAAGTAAATGCTGTAATCAAGCAAAGGGAATTATTACAACAAGACAAAATAATATGTTTTTGGCCTCAGTACAGCATATAAAACTTAAATAATATTTTCCATGATAAAATAAACAGTTTCTGTCATTATAAATATATTTCACAAAAAGAACCTTGTGTACTTCTATTGGTAGCAGGTATCAATTTAATAAGATAACAGTTATAATCAAAATACTCCGAAAGGGATTTTAATGAAGCTGTCATACCTTTATATTTGATTTGATTTCACAATTCAAACATTTCCCAACGTTTCAAATGCATGACTTGCATGTAATGACGAACGCAATAATTAATTCCTATCTTTCATTTTTTTTGTCTCCGTTGAGTGTTTCAAATTGATAACATGAAATGTATATAATTACAGATTCATTGTTATCGTTCATATTTATAAACGTAATAAAACATAATTGAATAGAATAGAGAAAATAAGTATCCCTAAAGAAAGCCCAACACGGCAAAATTAAAATGTTGCAGGCTCGGTTTGATTGAGCGTGTTCATGGACGATACTGTCAAGTGCAAACTACCGTCCACGCCCCCCAGCACCAGCTTAAGCAGAATTGAACTTGTACAATTTTGAATTTTGAAACATCCGCAGATGCGTTCATATAGCGGTTATCATGGAATCTTCAATGTGACACGTAAGTGCCATTCCATGAAAAGCGGCATATGGTCCCCAAGTAAAAAAATGCGTGTGCCCTAAACGAGAAAACAATGGGCGGAACTAAATAAAACGAAATTTTGAAAGAGGATCAGAGTTTATGAAGCCTGCATATCACAGATAATACGTCAAAAGACAAATTAAAAAAAACACATATCCTAAGGGTGATTCAAAAGTATTTAAGTGAGGAATACTGGAACCACCCAACAAGAAAATAGCCGAATAGAAAAAAACTAAATTACCACAAGCACAACAATAATGCCGTGCTGAACGATCTTTAAGGATCGGAAATATAACATTTCTCGCCGAACATTAACTAAAGGTAAATTGGATGTCAATTACATTATGCAAGAGTATTCAGTAATAAAATACGTACATGTTTGATTAGGTCAAATGCTGTACTACGAAAATAGTTTTTTTTTAAAACAGTGCATGATATGCAAATACTACAACATCTTAGTGACAACATGTTATAAAAATAAAAAGAATTAAACAGGGGAACATTTTTGACAGGTGAACATAAGAATTATCAAAAGTCATGTAGCCAAATTATACAATTTGGAAGGCAGACTGAGCCCGATATCAATGGAAGTTTCTTAAAAAAGTACAACGTCTCTTTAGTAAAAATATTCATGAATCGGAGCTTATATAATCAATCTGAGCACATCATTAGATAAAAAATGAAACAACTGCAAACAGTGCAATTATTTTTAATAAAGTCAATCTGACACATGACTTGTGCCGTTCTTAAAGAAAATGCCAAAATATCGTGTTAGTCATAAATCAGTATTAACGAATCAAAACTATTAAAATGCCGCTTATTTGAACGTCGTTCTTGGTGTTCACTTCATTAATTATATCGCTTGTTCAAAAACACTTTATTCTTTGTTGGAACAGACTGGCATTCTGCAAAGCACCTGTCGAACTAGTAGATTACCATGTGCATCAAACAAATGTATGCCATTAGGTAAATAAATACATGTGCACTGCATTTTATTGCATCTCTTGCCAAAGCAGACAGGCAGAAATTGCACAAAAATAATACAGTTGGAAACGCTTTGGGCAAAACCAGCGATACCACCCAAGAATGTTTAGATCATTTATGAATGATATTGCACAAAAAGCAAACAAACCATAATAAAACAACCGCACCAGATCAGCTTTTAAGCTACTTCCATTAGTCCTTCAGAAGCTATAGAAATATTATAGACGCCGGATTAAGGTTTAAATATTATGAATAAGTGATACAGAAATTTTAAATGATATCACAATTTTTTAACTCTTCCACATTTTATGAAACTTCGTGACAAATAACACAAATTACTGCGTTAGACAATGAATTGATTAATGTAGTAAACTACATTTACAAGGATCGCAAATTAAAACATTGGTAAAATAAACTTATAACTCTGACATTTATAGAAAGTGGTTTTCCATTAAAGAAGTATAAAATATTGCAGTTGTGACATGGTGTTGAAAATGATGTTTTATTATATGTTAATTGATCTGCTTCACATTTGTATCATTGGTAATACAATAACATGTTTCATGAGGCAAATAAATGTTTTCACGTCAAATGACTTACATCCGCTTGAGATGATTTTCAGCGAGACTCACCTAGAAATTTTCTATTCACGTATGCTTAATATCAATTTAATATTAATGTTAGCATTAATATTTTGACATTACGGACTTAAAACAAAATTATGTTATTAGAGTTGTGATTTGGTAATTAGAATCATTACCCCTTTTTCCAAAGGAAATACCTTTCCTTTTCTCTAATAAGATAAAAAAAATATTGTAGAATTAAGAACAAATCAATGCGTAGTATGCGTTGCTAATTCTTAAGACAGACTTCTTGTAATACAATGTAGAGAGTTATTAAGAAACAAACGTATGGACATAACAGTGACTCAGATGGAAAAAGATTTTAGCAGTAACCGGTGTTGGTCAAGAGCACAAAATAAACTTTTTTGTTATACCGGTGTCTAACAAGTCAACGTTACACAACATATGTAGACATTATTTTTACGTTTAAACATTTTATACATATTATAAGATATATACACGTGCATGTACAAGCATTGATATATATTGCATATATTGATAATCGTATTATGTAATTGTTGAAATTGTAATATTATAAAGTCACCATAATAAAATATGATTTGCGAATTAAGATCAGTTAGATATATATGTTTTCAGGTGACTGATATATATATTAAAACAGGAATACACCTTAGTATATATTTTGAAAAACATCATTAAAGAATTGTATTATCTTATATTTAACAATGATATATGTATGAACATAAGCAATTAAGATAAATATATCATAAACTACTTTTCAAATTTTGTCAATTTCAACAAAATGACTACGATTATTTTTTTTAAACAAGCTCATTTGCTCTAAATTGTCAAAAAACATACAATTTGAAACACTCACATGGATCAGGAGGAGCAATTTAAACTGAAACAATATGCAAAGGATAATAATGAAATTTGCTGAAAAAGAAATTGAAAACTATTTTGTGCGCGATTTTTAATAATATCTGGTAAATAATTGGTCCCGACTTACATCAAATGTAATACAAATCACGGAAAATAATACAAAGTCCCATCATGTCAAAAAAAAATCAGTTGAGGCTTTAACAATTCGTGTGAAACTGTTGTAATGTTCATATCGACAGACTATTAGTAGTTTATCACATTAAATACATACTCTTTTAAATATAGCATCTACTTGATAGTCTTAAAAACGTTAGATAACTTTTTAGATAACATTAAATTATAGGTATATTTTCTGTTACCGAAATTTATAATGAGAAAATAGTCGATGTTTATCTAAATTAAAGTTAATAAGTGTCTCGGTTTTTATTTATGCTAGACGATTGATGAAAATGTGTTTAAAGTATATATTTTCTGTATTCTTGTTATAAATTTTCATGAATTGTAAGAATACGAAACGTGCGACAGATTTAAAAGAAGAGAAAACATTTCAAAGGAATGTATTTTCTGTCTGTACAATTATCATTTGAGTTATTTCCCCATAACATTAAATTTAGTGTACGTTATTTGATGTTATTACGAGTAATCAGCTTGGAGATTGTTTAAAAGGGAGGTACTGATATAAGAATAACTCGGTTTTTAATACTAGGCAAATACCACCGAAAGTGTTTGTTTACTTCTGTGTCTTGTTCAGCAATGTAGGTTTCCCGATTTCTTGTTCTTTCAGCAACATCAAAACATTCATATGACATAATAACACTGTTATTATATAAATGTTTTATGCAATGCACTAACATTAAGTTTGACTACGGTTTAATTCATACTGTAAAAATACATGGTCCAAACGTGACACATGATGTAAACAAGAGCCGGTTGAACCGGGTGATGCTCCCCGAATAGGTTTTGGACACAGGAAGGTATACCTCTTGTAGTGTCAGAGTTATGTCACAGACAAAGTTCAAAGTGTAAAAATAACCTAAATGTTGTGCACGACACATTGTCTCAATATGGTGATCATTTTTGTGAAATAGTTGTAAAATCCAACTTCAAATAACGAAGTTATGGGCCGGACATGATTTTGCTGCAAGGTCATGCTGTGACCTTGACCTTCAAGGTAGCAACCCAAATGTTGCATGCGACACGTGGATTTAATATGGTGATCATCTCTGTGAAATAGTTGTTAAATCCGACTTCAAGTAATGAAGTTATGGGCCAGACACGATTTTGCTGCAAGGTCATGCCGTGACCTTGACCTTCAAGGTGGCGACCCAAATGTTGCGCGCGACACATTGTCTCATTATGGTGATCATTTCTGTGAAATAGTTGTAAAATCCGACTTCAAATAATGAAGTTATGTGCCGGACACGATTTTGCTGCAAGGTCATGCTGTGACCTTGACCTTCAAGGTAGCGTCCCAAATGTTGCGCACGACACGTCATCTCAATATGGTGATCATTTCTGTGAAATAGTTTTAAAATCTGACTTCAAATAACGAAGTTATGGGCCAGACACGATTTTGCTGCAAGGTCATGCTGTGACCTTGACCTTCAAGGAAGCGACCCAAATTTTGCGCGCGACACTTCCTCTTAATATGGTGATCATTTCTGTGAAATACTTTTAACATCCGACTTCAAATAACGAAGTTATGGACCGGATACGATTTTGCTGCAAGGTCATGCTGTGGCCTTGACCTTCAAGGTAGCGAGCCAAATATTGTTCGCGACACGTCGTCTCAATATGGTGATCATTTCTGTTAAAAAGTTTTAAAATCCGACTTTATCATACAGTTGGTAGTTATTATAAAAATAAAAGATAGGTAAGGACACGTTTTAATAGAAAGGATACAATTCCAAAATGCTCAGTTACTCAATATAAACAACATATTCAATTTATTGTAATTATATTTTAAAGGAACGAGGAATTTCGTCCTTTGGTCTGTGAGAAAATAATTGTGTACAATGGTCATTTATTAAGAAAATAAAGTATTATGTCATTGACTTTTGATATTTTGTCAAGGAAATGAATGATTTTTGAAAATGATTTGTAACGTGAAATTTTGGATCTGAAACCTAAAAATATTCGGACTATATATTTATTTCCTTTAAATACAGTTTAAATTAGTAGTTTCTTAATCTTCATGTCAATATAAACAAATTGCAAACTTTTTGCGTTTCGATAATAAGACAATAAAAATGCGGAAATACAAACGTGCATCTTCTCAGCTCAGGGTTTAGGTTCATATTCAGTGTAATAATGTTTGTTAAAAAAGACCGTCATATCAATACAAGTTGATTAAGAAAACACCTGTGTTTCTTGTCTTACTACGCCTACAGATAATCTTAATGTAATTTTCATACATCATGGTAAAACACATAAAATATTCATAAATATGTTGATAATGTAGCTTAAAGCGCCAAAATATAGGATACGTGGTGGATTTTGTATTACATTTTATCTCTAATATATAAGATATATACGATAATAACAACATGCACTAAATCAACAAATTAAATTGACAAGTAGTCAAAAATAGAGCTGTTTTTTTCTCTTTTTTTATTATTTTTATGTATACAGAGCAAAGAATGTAAGTGGTTTATGTGATCGATGGTGCTATGTTTTGAAATATTTTAAGTTTCTTCATGTGCAAGTCTGTTGCATTGCATACATGTAAATACATAAATTGTATGTATGTTGTTGATTGTGAAATATCGAATTACTTCACTCATCAAATAATTGGCAATAATCCGCTTCTGTTCCGAACATATCATTATTGAAAGGTTAAATTTCATTCGAAATTATACGATTAAATAAAACTTGAAGATATTTTTTTTTAATATTGGTTGTTTTGTTTGCAGTATATGTTCAAAGAAATATTAGAATACTCCTAAGGTAAAAGCAGCGCGAATATGTTCCTAAAGCAACGGCAAACAAAGGCCATAAGGTGGGGTGGGGAAACGGGCGAAAGAGGGCTGGTTAAGGGAGCTTAATTAAATTATATAAAAAAAAACATAATTATGTGGGGGAAGCCTCGGTCAGCAATGCCTTTCTCTTTGTTCTGTCATCCTCAGAGGAATGATGATGATATCATATCTTTACATAATGTTAACTTAAGAAACAGAAATGCTTATTTAAGTATTTTAATGAATCTGCATTCCTAAATAATTGATGCAAGTACATAGTTTTAACGATATTCAACTTGCGCAATTACTTGCCTTGATTGGTGTAATTGAAAATACATAGTACCGTTTCCTGTTAGAATTAATTTGTATAAAGGCCATGTTTTCATTACTTTTAAAAGCCTGTGTAGTTTACATAAGAATCTGAAAGATATTTCAAGAAGTGAATTATTTTTGTTGAACAACTTTTTGTGTACGTGCATGAACATGGGGGTATATTTCATAAGTACTTGAAACTAAAAGGGTTCGCAGCTAACGAGTAAGTTTTATATTTGAGCATTCTCAGTTAAAGCATTTTCACAAAACAGGCTCATAATAAAAACAGATAAAATACAAATTAATTTAAAAACGATGCACGGTAGCAGAATGTTAGTTTTACCTAAGGTATTGTCAATCAAATATCTTATCAATGCCTAGCATTGGCTTAGCACATGGATTACCCACCACGTTTGTCATGTCTTATTCATACTTTATTCTGGAACAGGTGACGGGTTTTGTAATGGTCAGTAATGTTTTCATTCTAGGCCTGAATACGTAATAATTTATGTCCGAATTTTCTGTCGTTTATTTACAACTAAATAAACAAATACAGACAGAAGACTTGTCCGACAAATAACATGAAGGGGACTGCCAACTGATTCAAATAGCTGTCCGGAAAATGCCAGGAATGGGGATGGCAATGACCTGTATATTTACCGGAAAATAAGGTGAATATTAATATAATAAGAATAATTTGTTGATCCAAAGATAAATAAGGTATAAAAATATCCGAAAGGACTATGCCATTACACTTTGACGTATTAGTAATGATAAGATAATTATAATTTGATCAAGGAATTGTGATGAACATTCCCAAGATAGTATAAAAGTAGTTGTGTTCTTTTACAAGCATAGTTTGCAGTGTATGATTATGATTGATTAAAGAATACAACTGAAGACAGAAATCCTGTCAACTTGATCATGATTTATGATAAAACTAATTGCAAAATAATTATTCTCATCTTAAGTATTATTTCTTATGCAGTTGCAGGACCTCTAAAAATATTTTCATAATATGCAGAGAAAATTTGAAAACCACTTCCCATCATGATAAGGCATAGTTAGTTTATCAATAAACTTTATTTTCTTTTCTATTTTTTATCCACTCATAATTAAGATGATTGATTTTGTGAAGTGTAACTTATTTATAAAATCTTGGTTAACAGACACAAACTTGGCAAATATGCTTGTTTTGAATTTGTATGATTATTCTGAAACTTCTGATTATTACGGTACTACTAAGATACACATAAGTTAAGCATTTTGTCTTCAGTGATTATTGAATATTTAACTTGTTTAATGAAAGTTACAACATTATATGTAAGATCATTTACTGGAATATCTATATGCCAAACAGTATTGGATGATAGGGTGTGTCTAATTAGTATCAGAAGAACAAAGATGTCGCCAAAACATGCCAAGTCATGCGCTGACCTTTTAATCACTGAACGTTTATCAATATTATAACTTCTGCAGCAATGATATTAAAGATCCTGTATGTTGTAATTAATGATATAACATACAGTTACCGGAAATTATATATATGTATAACTTCTTAAACAATTTCTTAACATCCAGGAATGCTTATATACATATTATTAAACGCAAAAGTTAATGCCTTCAGTTTTTAATGTTAATCTTGCTTAGACTTTATCGAAAATAAATTTCTTATTGCATCCCGCTATTTACATGAAATGTTACATTCGGTATTATCTTTAGAAGTAATGCTTTTTAAAACTTACAATATCGATATATCTGCATTTGAGCATCAAATTTATGATGTAAAACCATAAAAATGCGTTACAGGTTCTTTAAATAAGGGTAGAGCGTAGTTAACATACATATTAAACTTACTATGTTTATAAGAGGTGTTTCGTTAAATTCTGTTTAGTGTTCCGGCAATTGTTACATATGCTGAAAATTCCGCTTGTCTTGGGGATGCTACACGACCCGCGTGCTCCAAGAATGATGGCATGGCAGCGCATGTTATGAATGATCTTCGCAATGGATGACATCATGTCGCCATTGTGAAGCTAAAGCTCAAGCGTCGTTACTTTGTAAGGGGCAGGTAATTTCGGAACGGATATCAAGAATCAGATTGCGATACTTGACATACATTATTATTGTGAAAACGACCGTATTACAAAACATTTAGCTACTATATCCACCTCGGTGACGTTGAGCATGGGGCAATCGCATATCCGGAAATTTAGAAAACATTGTTTCAATTTAAGTACTATTACATAATGTGTTATTAAAAAGAAACAAACAAATGTCTCTTCCGATTACATGTGGTTCAACCAAAGAAATGTTTACATATCTAAATTGTTAGAATATATAATTGATAAAAATGTTATTCAACACAATTCATATATCTCAAAGTCATAAGAATTGTTTACTTTTGTTTTATATATCAGACGACTATAGTACTGTTATCAGGTAAAAAATGGAAACGTTTATGAGAACATTAGAACGATATGCCAAACATAAATGTTCGTAAATATGCCAATGAATTTTATAAAAAATTACAAATATCTTTATCGATACGACATGTTATGTAACAGTAAGGATTACGTACAATGAGAATAAATGTCACGGAATAATAGATGTTATAGATTTGTTTTTACATCATACTACCTGGACTTTAAGCATTGACTCATTTTTATTTGTTTTCGTTTTACATGTACAATTCCTACACCACTAACTCTATCATCTTGTTTAAAAACACAAAAAGCATGTTAAATAGAGCTCATATATACATTGAGTGTTATACTATGAACGGTTATCCCTCAGAAGCATTAATCACATACAAATTACGTAAACATTGCAACTGACTTAGGTCTTGTTTAATAATCCGCGCTAAAATAAATGAATTTTCAGACAGATAAGAAAAACAGAAAGCGTTATATTGCTGGCAAAATATTTATCGAGTCTGCTAACTAAAAGGATTATGAGATTATGTAGAAAACAGAAAAAAAAACAGTATGGCTTCCGGCAAATAAATGTCTTCGCGTTTTTAAATGCTACATCTTTCTACCAGTTCTGTGAGATATGTTTAAGAAACGATGTTAAGAAGGGACTTTTTATGCACAAAATACATTAAACAGTGTTCAATTTATCGAGCTTTTAACTACTGTTTTTACAATGGAATGATTGAGCTTGCAACTATATCTTAAAAGATAAAGTTATTTCCAACGAAAAAATGTTATATTATTTTAATGTTTTTTTTTTTTCGTTTTTTTTTTGTAAGTCGCACCAACACATGATAAGTCATATTGCAACTTTCCAGCTTTAATCCCAGGTGCCCTTCCGAGCATTATTTCAGGCACGGACGGGTGCGTAAGTAGAATTAACGACGTTGCATAAACTAGCTGGAAAGCTTTCTCACATGATTCGATTTAGAAAAAAAAAAATTTAAGGACTTTGTTAAACGTTTATATATATTTCGTTTAACATTGATATTTTTCATCGAACATGGAAGAAATGTGATAAAACTTTATTGGAATGAAATAATGTGTTTATTTTCCTTTTTGTAACCACGTTTAACGACCATTTATCTATACTGTTTCTGCATAAAACATTTATTGTACATTTTACAATCATGAGTTTTACATAACATATATAATATAACAATATACATATAGTTTAGCAAAGAATAAAATATATGATATAACATTATTACATGCATAACAAAATGACAAAAATGTCTTAAATTACATGTATACCACTTTCAACTAACCAAGTAAACAATTCATTCCAAAAGATTAATGTTAAAACAAAACTTTGTTGACAGGTCCAATATATATTCTTTACTAACTATTCCATATAACAAAAATTACAGAGGCTAGACCTCATTAATTTACACCTACAGAGAAATGTGTTAGTTTCAATATTTCTATGTAAGAAGTCAAAATAAAGAAAATTTCAATATATTATCATCACAAATACCAAACGCATTTGCATATATTTGTTGCATGTTGAAATTATTATCTGAAAATACAGCCTCCAAATTTAACTGCGATTTTATTTTCTCATTCTGGTGTTATAGCCTTTAGCCTTTTTTTATCTTTTAAACCTGTGTCAATTTTATATTTAAGAGATGTGTTTTTTAAAGCTAATAAATATTTATTTTTCAGTTGTTATAGTTGGTATGCTAATATCTAATCTTTTCAAACATGTTTGGATTGAAGAGATAAGTCCATGGTAATTCATTTTTGTGTTTATATTACTAGAGTTACATAGATGTTTTTCACAGGTTATATATTTTTATTTCTTCACTACTTAAAGTATAATAGACTGTTGTTATATTTTATATTTGAATCTTGCCAAAGTATTTGTTCTAATACATTTTGTGGGTTTTCATTAAAACTGATTTCTTTTCAAGTAATTAATACGTCATTTATAGATTGTTTTTTAAAGTTACAATTTCAATATAATTATATTCCGTGTTTTGTGTTTATATTTATTCCACCTAAATGATTTATATTCTTTCTTTACAATTATCACAAATTTGATATGTTGTTGATGAAATACCATACTACTTTATTATTATGATTATAGCTTAAGTGTTTTCTTAATATTAGATAGAGAAAAAGACGTAATCCCAAAGAACGACCAAAACCAACATATTGTTAAACTAGGAACGTTTTAATGCGCGGACGTTTCTCTCACCCATTACAATCAAGGTAAGAAGAAATATGGCAATCACTTTGATTGTTCGGCATTTAGTCAGTTAGCGATAAAACATGTCCCTTATTTCTTTTTTATTCGTAAATAATTGCTTCTTTTTTATTCAAAGGAGGAGAGAGACCACCAATGTTAACCGTTAAAAACAAAATTCACCAAGGGATCATAATCAATTTCCAAACTGAATGTCATTTGTTCTAAATAGACACAATCATGTGGTTTTTTTTATCTTAAAGAGCACTTAAAATACTATCGGATAAATAAAATATGACTGTTAACATTCATTTAACTAGAATATTATTCAAGCACAACTTGAACTGCTGCTATCTTAATGTCACACTTCAATAAGACACCATTGCGCCGCCCTTAAGTAAATGGTACATTTAACTTGAAAAATTTAATTATCCAGATTGTGTTGATGAATATGTCAATGGAGACTCAATATGCCAATGTGTGTACATCCTGTATTTTGTAATTGAGGTTGTATACCACACTTAAGTGAAACTATTTATATGTATATAATTGTGCTTATAAAACAATTTTCAAACATCGGAGAATATGTTCTGCAAATATTTGTACATATTATATGTAATCATTTAAAAATATGCATTCATTTCTTATTGAAACATTGGACTTAGACTTTATAGAAAATAAATCGTTTATTACCTCTCTTTATTTATATGAAATGTTAAATTCGGAAATAGCTTTATAAATAATGCTTTTTGGAACTTACAAATTTGATAAATCTTAATTTGTGCATCATATTTATGATATAAAACCATAAAAATTGTGTTACAGGATCTTTAACGTAATATTTATTACGTAAAAACTATTACTTGTCTGCTTCAACCAGAATGTGAGCCTATATGATCTTGACGATAATCTTACTATTCAACAAAGTCAGAGACTTAGACTGAACGTTAAGTTTATGAAAATAGAAAGAAGCTTGATACTACAATTCACATTTCTTACTTTTGTGTCTAACCATAATATATATTTCACTATAACAAGATTGTTTTGATAAAATAACAACAAAGGTTGTAGTTGATGTTTCTCATTTTCTGCTAACACAAACCACGCGGAAATGGAATAATCTATGCTTCTCTGAAACATTCAAAAATATTATTAAAAAATGTCATATATAAACTGTGCAGTCATTATCATAAACGCTTCCTTTTTAAGTGAATGTAAGTAGCTGTAGTATTTGTTGAATAAAAATATTTTTAAAATCGATTTAATATATGCAATCACATTGTTTGTCTAGTCTACTTGTCAAAATATATAAGGGCTGTTGTTTGTAGCTATATTTAATTCATGACAAAGCTTTATATAAATAAACATTATTATATGGTATACATTTTCTGATTTTCAAATGAAAACCTTATGAAAGAATGCTCAAACCGTATAAAACAGAAAATGTCGCAGACAAGGTTGATCGATTGGTGGTTACCACATTTGGAAAAGTAATAACTTAGCTTTGGTTCGTTACATATATACGATAATGCATGCAACGACAATTGTGACGCTGTTGAGTTCGCTTCTGAAAATGTAACGCATATAAGATACACTAGTCCATGTGTTTTCTTATGCCAAGGCAATAATACTTTATCTGGAAAGAACTGCATGTCCAGTTTTTAATATAGGTGTTAGCTTTACAGTGACTTTGTTCTTTTTTCCTTATGGCTAGGAGCTCAACGACAAAACAAACGTTTACCAATTCAGCATGTATTATTTGTGGGCAGCACGCCGCGCCAAAGTATGGCTCCCTTCAGTGTTTTGCTAGTAAAGTGAGCTAAATCCAGAAACTCTCAATTGTTGCTTTTTAAATTTAAAATTTGCGTATTTAGGTGTTCTAATGAATTCTTTCTTACGAATGGATTAATATCAACTTCAGATGATACACCCGTAGTGACTACTGATACCGAAAAAAATAACGTTGGTAATGTAGATTCATTTAAACGTATTCCCAAGACTGGTTTGTTCAGGAGCTTAAATAGATTTTCTTACATGTGCAATGGCGAGAAAACCATTTGCAAGGATATCATATCATTCAATAGAAAGAATATGATTACAAGAGACGAAAGAAATGAATCATTTAGTCATTAAGTCAGTTATTTAAGGGGACACTTAATGAAGACCAAGTCTAATTGAGTTAATTACAGGACTCTTGATTTAAAATATCAAGAAAATGAGATATAAGTGACTATTGTCGGGTCGAAAAAATGTTTTGGCAGTACGGTCCATGAATAGGCTCAATCAATCGAGCCTGCAACATTCTAGATTTTGCCGTTTTGGACTTTCTTTGGGATTTTTATTTTCTTTTTTTTATCAATATCATAAGTTATAAAAAGCATATTCTTCTTAAGATGCCATAAGATGTTAATATTTTCCAGACTGTATCTCGATGGATGATGTCAAAAGCTTTCTTGAAATCCATAAAGTTAATCAATAAAGGTGTTTTCCATTCAATGTATTGTTCTTTTATATTTTGGAGAGCAAAGATCTGGTCTATGCAACCTTATCCTTTTCTAAATCCAGCCTGTTCTTCTCTTAGTTTTAGGTCATAATTTAAGAGACATTTCATTTCAAGGTTCCAATCTCTACAATAAATTGGGAGGAATAACGTTTTGCAGCGACTTTCTCTGTTTCCGTCCTTTCTTAAGTGCCTAACTTCGTTCAAAACTTAGTCATTTTAGGATTTTTAATATTTTTTGCATTACCGTGAAGCACATTAGGACGATGTGTCGCGCACAAAATATGGTAAACAAGGTGGTGTTCAATGAACGCTACCCCCACACTACCCAATGCCCACCTGTCCAATGTCTGTATCTCAAAGGTCAATTCATATTTTTACTTCAAGAAAGCATTGAATTTGCAACACCAATATTACGCAGCTTACATGTCTGATTGGACAATGCCTGAATTATGTTGCTTTATTTCGAGACTAAAGGATGATAAATTTATATATATCATTTTCAGTGCTGGTTGTTTAGTAGCATTAATTAAATGTAACTTGTGTACTAAACTGTTATAACGGAGTATGCAATTATCAATATTTGTCATTTTAGGGTGATTAATTTATAAACATGTACAGTCCATACAATGATAAAATGGTTGCAGACTCGATTTGAATAAACCTTGTCATGAACGGTACTGGATAGTACAAACTTCCGTCCATGCCCCTTAGTACCGACATTTAGCGTTTAACAACAAATTGTAAATGTTTAAATCTAGACCTTTCGGCAGACGTTTCGATTTTTATATGGCCGAAAGAATTTCGGACATATTATGTTATAACCCCTGGCATCCGTCCGTCTGTTTGTCCCTCCGTCAGTTAGCAATTTGGTTTAAGGAGCATAACTTAAGTTCCATTTGGCCCACAATATTCAAACTTCATAGGATGATTGTCCATATTGGGTAGAAGACCCCTATTGAATTTGGGATCATAAGGTTAAAGTCACTATAACCTTAAAACTGAAAGCAGTTTCCGGAGCATAAGTTAAGTTCCATTTGGCCAACAATATTCAGACTTCATAGAATGTCCATATTGGGTAGAAGAGCCCTATTGTTTTTGGGGTCACAATGTCAAAAGTCAAGGTCACTACTTTCTTAAAAATGAAAACAGTTTCCGGAGCATATGTTAAGTTCCCTTTGCCAAAAAATATTTAGACTTCATAGGATGATTGTTCATACTGGGAAGAAGACCCCTATTGATTTTAGGGTCACAAGGTTAAAGGTCAAGGTCACTATTTCCTTTAAACTGAAAACAGTTTCCGGAACATAACTTTAGTTCTATTTGGCCCACAATATTTAAACTTCATAGGATGATTGTCCATATTGGGAAGAAGAACCTTATTGATTTTGGGGTCACAAGATCAAAGTTCAAGGTCGCTATTATCTTCAACTGAAAACAGTTTCCGGAGCATTATTTAAGTTCGTTTTGGCCCACATTATTCACACTTAATAGGGTGATTGTCCATATTAGATAGAATACCCCTATTGATTTTGGGGTCACAAAGTCAAAGGTCAAGGTCATTTTCCTTAAAACTGAAAACAGTTTGAGCTCAGTAACTTGAGTAATTAATCAACCTACAGCTGTAAAATTTTATAGGATGAACAACCAAGTCTAAAACATAACACCCTTTGATTTAAGAGTCATAAGGTCAAAGGTGAGGGTCACAATGATCATTACACTGAACATTGTGGAGCATAACGTAAGTTCTATTTGTCCACAGTTTTCAAACTGCATAGGATTATTGCCTATATTGAATAAAAGATCCATATCTATATTGGGGTCACAATGTCAAAGGTCAATTTCAAATGACCTTAATATTGTTAACAAATTAACAACTGTCAAACTTCATAGGATGACCATTTATATTGCGTACATTAATTGTATGCCTTAAAAATTTGCTTGTATTATGTTATACCCCTGGCGTCTTTCTGTCCATCCGTCGTAGCATTTTGGCTTACAATAAAACTTGATGGTGGTGCTTTGGAAACAGCAACTGTATATATATATATGAAGGTTCTTCAGCTATAAAGAACGATTGCTTTTTAAGGAGGTAATACTTTATTTAATTTCCATGTCTAACAAATGGTTCATCCATACTAAAAACACACTTTCGGGCATATAATGCTCCTCCTAGCGTTGCTCTTGTTAATAATTTATGCTTGTTTAAGGGCTTAGTTTTTAACTTGTAACATTTGCTTAAACCTGGATGCGTTACGTTAAATATTCGTGTAAGATAACCGATCTTTATTTCACGTTTGATTTTGCTTGTTTAAACAATGAGAAGTAATCAGATAAAAAAGGAAACTTTAAACGTTTGAGTATCATGATATGGTTAAATTATAGTTTTGAGTTAATGCAAATACAGTTCATAAAAAGCTTAATAGTTTGAATAGTACAAATATTTTGATCAGTATGAAACAATAGACTAAATTCTACAAATATATTGAACAAGAGCTTCGTCAATGAAAATATCTTAATAAACTAACTTTCTGGAAACAATGACTACAAAAAAATAAATATAACAGACTGTTTAAGTATGTTCAATAGAGACAATGGAAAAAACAACATTTCTTATGCCCTCCTTCAACGTCTTAAACTATATTCAAATCTTAACACTAATATTATTAAAATCAATGATCCAACGGGACTAGTAAACTGAAACACGTTAGAAGGTTATGAAGAGAAAATAGTTATAAGTACTGTTTAGTTATGAATTGAGCTTTTCATTTATAATGGGTCTGGGTGTGAGTAAACGTTCTATACTTCATTTAGGGTGATACATTTTACAAAAGAAACTTTTTTGTTAGGGTTTTACGTCAAACCAACACATTTTAGGTCATATGGCAACTTTCCAGCTTTATTCAGGTGCTTCTCTATGTATTATTTCTGGCATAAACGGCCATCGGAGTAGAACCATCGACGTTCCGTAACTTCAAACAAATGATAAGTGAAATATGTAAATACAAAGATTTTTTTTAACTCGAACACAGTTTAAAATTATAGTGATATCTATAAATATGCATAACGAAACAATTCTCAGAAATAATAAAAAAATACATCTGAACCGGACTTAATGCTAAATTTGTTTAGTATTCAATAAATTGGAATTATATTTATTTATTTGTTTCGTTTTCGTATGTTTTCGTTTTTCTTTTCGTAAGCATTGTATAAGATGATATATTATCAGACTATTGTACCATTAGTGATGCGATAAACAGAAACGAGATATGTAGACGTAAATATTGTAGATCTAGACTTGATAATTGATGGAAATAGAAAATAAAAATATTATGATCGTAGATGTAAGATTATTTATTATTTTTTGTTGAAAATGATATCTGAAGCGCTCTGTTCCAGATTTTATCTTTTTTAAATACATGTGTTGTCTGTAGTCGGTTTCATACATTCATGTTTATGATACATAATTTGAATGTGTTCCAAGTACATCTCTGAATTTGTACTTATGTGGGCGTCTTGTTTTTAATTTTTTCCTACGGTAACACATATGCTTTTTGAGAATTTGAAACACTGTCAAACGTTTATCATTTAAAAGTAAATTTTAAGGCTTTAAGGTGGCTACACTTTAAAATACCGAATAGAATTTAGCCGTTTTGAATAAAAATGAAAATATCTATAGTAGCTTATTTAAGAGGACTTAACTGACGATGATTATTTCGATTTTTGAAAGTCGTTTGATGGAGATTGATACAAATAACCTGTGTGCAAAATTTCAGATCATTATCCCATGAATTAAATGAAAAGAGTTTACACGTTATTGACTCAAATCGGGCGTAGTATCGCAGTAAATAGATATATTTTCAATCTAATTCCAGCTATATTTCTTTATCATATCTTCATATATTTTTATTATAAGTTTTAAATAAAACTTTCTTTAAACTTGAATATGATTGTGTATCAATAATGAAAAATCATATGTTTTATTTATATGTTGAATGCTATTTAGATATTTCTGACGTATACTCGTTTAAGTGTCAAGTACAAAGATGAATTGTTTATTATGTTTAGTTAGCATAAAATGTTCTCTGTACATATAGAATAAAGTTTTTTAGTTGTCCAAAATGAATATCGGTGATATCACAATAATCTGATTGTTTAAAACACATTTCTCGGTACAAAACTACAAATAATTCGAAATTGCCTTGCATTTAATACGACATACTGAAACAACTTTTAGTTATGCCTCAATTTTCATTGCTGGATGTGACCTTTTAACCTTTTTATGAATTTGATTTTAACGCTGTGCATGATTTGAGAGAAACAAAAATATTATTATACTAATACACAAGACAAAGTTGAAATATTGCCAAACTCTATATGTTAAATTGATCTATTACTTAAACATCTGACAATAATTAGTAGTAATACTTAAATCAAATACATCATTCTGTGATCTTATATCATATCCTGATTTTCAGATTTTATTAAGGTATGAAATGTAATGCAATAAGAAATAATTGCGTATACACAATATTAACAAGCATAATTATAAACAAAGGTATAAAACTACCAGTTGTTTTTAATGACACTATATATTCAAATTGTTATCACGGTGGTGGTGGTGTTGGTAGTTTTCACTCCGGATCATGGCAGTAAGCAACACTTAATTTTCCAGAGCGCCTCGTTCTTGGGCAGGCAGTTTACCAGTACTAGCTTCCTTCACTTTCGCAAGGAACTTAAAATTCTGTACATAGCAGACCAGAGGTACAGTGTGAATGGCCTTTGAAAAGATTTCAAGATCAATCACGAAGAAAGTATCCCGCGCAATCGAACTCGGGTCGCCCGACTCATAATCCAATTTTAAACATATTTAATCTACTTTTTCTGAAGTCAAAACAAATATAAAATTTTATATTATTTTATATTTACAAAGAGACTGTGTAGCAATTATCAACAGTTTCTTTTATCACATTTGAGTATATATTTTATTTAATCTACTGTATATTTGGTCAGGAACAATAAAATGGTGGTAGGATGTTTGTCTGAGATCGATGAAGTACGAACACGCAAGTTAAGCATACAGTTCAGATTCCACATGACCCATAAAACCTGTTGCAACAAGTCTTTGATTTTTGTTTCAGTCTGTACCTAATTTTGTAAATCGTTAGAAACGGTAGATTTTTTTGGCAAAGGAATATTGTATTTTGAATACCAGTTATCAAGTAATGTTGTGTGTTATAGACATTTTACACTTAATGTATCTTAAAGCATTCAAGTTATTATGACTTAAATATCTTGCTAATTAAAATAACAAAATACTAAATTATACATGAAATAAAACAAGCAAATGAGAACAAATATCAACAAGGCAACACAATGTTCATAGACCTCCAGAACTTTTAACAACCGAGTCATTCTAATAAAGCTCCCAGAGGGACACCGAACACAAATTAGAATCTGATACTTCATTTTATACACAGATTTTTTGTGACGGAAATATTTAAAATCATACAGTTAGATAACATAGAACAAAATACCCACTGACAAATTAATAATTTACAAACCAACATCATAAGCCAATGAAGCAATATCTAGATAGCATCAACACTCCTAAAACAATTAAGTAACTGCATCATTAAAATTCATCAAATCTAAAAGCAAATATTGACTACATCAGTCAAAATCATGAATTATAAAGCACTCGGTGTTGTGTGTCCGTTAAAAGCTATTTCATTAAAAAATTGTAAAATGGACACTAACAAATTCAATAGAACATAAAGTACATGTATAATGAAATAAAATGCAGAAAATGATTAAAAAGTGAACATCAAACTACACAACGATAACGATTGGTAACGATGTTGGTTAATTTCAAAAATAAAAATAAAAAAGTAAAGTATTAAGTATTTGCTCTTCCTTTTTCAAACATCTCGGAAACAGATGTTAAATGTTGTTCGGTCATAATGATATAACAGCATTAGATACTAACGACAAAATTATAGACTTAGTATAACCGTGCACTTATGAATTATGATTAAATTAATTAGCAGAATCACTTAGACATGTCAATTATGTCAGTTAAAAAAGATGTGTTAATATGACAGTCACTGTGTCTATATCATGTCGATTACTTTGACCTTGAAATCCTGGTTCTTTAAAAGAAACCGCTTCTTCCTTATGAACTTATCAATGAGGATCTAAAAAAACAAGCATTATTTAAAAGCAACACACTTAATTGCATAAAATAAATCCTTAAAGATACGCATGTATGACGCAAAAGCTATAAAACTGCATAAAATAGCATAAGTGTATATACATGTATGTCCATAAATGATATTCTTGATAGTATATGATATATTTATATATCATTCATTGCAGCACTGTCAAATGAGTGAAAACAATTATAGAACGTACTTTCTAGAAAGACAAGTCTCAGTGTGTTGGCAGATGTATATACTTTGTGTCTTTTAATGACGTTAATAGGAATAACTTATCCCTTTTGTAAATTGGTGATTTAAATGTAGAGCTTTAACAATTTAGTCAACATTGAATATATTACATTACGAAATTCGCTGCCAGTTCAGTATTATGAAATGTTCGTTCATAACCTTTCAACTCATCTTTTCTAAAACCGTTGTTTTTGAAAATCGTAAACTATTTCTATGCCGGTGATAGGTGGTGTGAGCTGCGTTGTCAACTTACGAAAATATTTAATCAATCATGGTCTAGTTTTGTTTTGTTTTCATAATTCTACAGGGACTTTTTGTCAATTTAATGAGATAAAGCGTTCATTTGAAAACTCATGTGGGTGTATTTCCATTATTCTTTGAGCACGCCTGGTACATAACATTCCCTATTCACATTTTCATTCAAACATATTAATTTTGTGATTCAATACAACTGTGAAATATAACAATTTCAAGAATTCAAATAAGACTAGATAAAAAAAATGAAATTTAAAAGAAAACATAGCAATTACGTTTGATTCATAGGCATTTTATGCCAAAGTACATGTGTGATCGTAGTGTGGTCATACGAGATGACAAACTCATCGTGGGTAAAAAAGTCAAAAGTCATATCTTGACGAATCATTTACATATGGTAATTATTCCCTGTTGAAATATTAACGATATAAGAAAGATCTTTTTTCGAATATGATATATGTGATAATGAGTTATGAGATAACCATCTGTTTTACAATTCTTATGTTATTTTGTTGTGATTAATGCTTCCGAGGGATCACTTTGCTTCCGGAATTTTGTACTTCACAACAGCAGGTGTCAAGTGCCGTGTGGCAGCCGTAAAAAGTTGCCCCGTACTTCACTTCAGTGTTGTTATATTTTCTGGTCCTTCGGGATCATTGATGCCAACACTATAAGTGTTGAGAATTGAGTACCGCTCAAGCCGGTGCTAGGGGGCGTGAGGGATGTTTCACTTATTCATTATCCCTCATGTACAGACTCAATCAAACCGAGTCTGCAATTCTTATGTTATTTTGTTGTGATTAATGCTTCCGAGGGATCACTTTGCTTCCGGAATTTTATAGTATTATTCAAGTATTTTGCATGGCCTCCCATGCCGCACAAATGCCGTTTTAGAGAAATTGAAATACTGCTATTGCAACCGATTCAACTGGCGATAGCTTTGATAAAAATATTTTGTCATTCGACATGTACAAGGAACAACATCTATATATATAACGTTATACTCACATTTATCATATCTGCTGTTTTATGCCGTCCACAACTTCTTTATAGATCAAGAGATTTTGAAAATACTTGGCACAAATAGTCACAATGATAAGAAGTTATTGAACAATGAAGCAATAAAAACTGTTATAAATTAATCAAGGTGCTTGTTTTGTAAATTATAAGGTTATTTTTGTTAATGTTATTTTCCCATCATGTATGATAAATGCCATCACGAGTTGAACTTTATTTGCATAAATTCATCAAACAATTCCAGGGAATACTGAAAAGTACGTATTCCCAAATGAATGCGTGTCAGAATCTAAATGGATGCCGCATTGATTTGAAAAGAAAATGTTCAATTTACATTTGACTTATTTTATATTATTCATTTTTAAGAAACAATTGTGTTGCTTGAACATTATCATGTACGACATTTCTACTTGTTCCTGTTTTTATTTTAACTATTAGGTGTGTTGTATTATCAAAACATTTGGAGGACAATATTTTTTATCAAATAAACTAAACTTCTTCGATATTCCTTTGCCTTTTTTATGTATCCATCATGTTTTCGTTTTATTGTCTCATAATTTCAAATAAGATCAAATTATAAATTTAAGAGCAATTTAAGAAAACTACATTCACTAAAGACTCTCGTTGTTAAGTATGTAAATCGCATAAAGTCGTTATATATATTATCATTCTAGCGTGTTTTCCATACAAACAAATAGAAAAGGTACATTAAACAAATATCTGCCAAGCCATTTAACATCAGAATATGATTCCAGAATAAAGTTTTGCAGACATTCCCTTTGAGTATAACTGCACTTAAAAGAGAAATGCATTTTCTAAGCACATATATTTGATTCATTTGAAGTAAAATTTATATTGACGTGAAACCAGTTCATGCATACTCGTGCAGATAATTTTATGCTGTTATTTCAATAATCATTCAACAATAATCTTTTATAAATATAATGCAGGCTTATATAAATATAATGCAATGTGTTATTATGGAAGGGGATATCCGCCATAACAAAAACAATAATGTGTGAAATGGCAGAGTATTCAAGTTAAAAACCGTTCATGTAAATTTCTTATTATTGCATGTAAAATACATTGATATGATTTTGAATTAATAGTTTAATATTATTTGTCCCTATCCTAATTTGCATGTCCCATTTTCTAATTTGTTTGTATGTTAATCCACGCTTAATATGTACATTCAACTGTGAATCCCCGATATAAATTATTCTATGTGTCAATTTCTAAACTAAATGTTCACATTTGAAAATTGTTCTTATTAAATCAGTCTTGTTGTGTAAAACGTAAAAATTGTCAAAATGTACTTTACAACTCGAAAATTAATTGTTTTAACTTCCGATATCCATGTACAAACTTCTTATTCGTTAAATGGAAAACGTAAAACTTTGTAATATAAGTTATTTTTACCCTTTTATGCCCCCGAAGGACGGCATATTAAATCGTACCGTCCGTCTGTCTGTCCCTACTTTATTGGTGTCCGTATTGTAACTTTGTCATACATTAAGGGATTTTAAAATAGCTTGGCACAAATATCTACCACATCAAGATGATGTGTCGCGTTTAAGAACCACCTCAATACCTCAAAGGTCCAGTTCACACTAACATTTTGAAGTTTCACATTATCACAATTTAAGTAAATAGGTACACACATTTGTGTCCGGACTGTAACTTTGTCATGCATTGAAGGATTTCAAAATAACTAAGTATAATGTCTACCACATCAAGACGTATCGCGTCCATGCAATTACGTCTCTTCCTCAAAGGTCAAGGTCACACAACAGTTTGAACTTTAACTTTTATCACAATAAAAGTTTATAGGTACACACATTCATGTGTGGATTGTACTTTGTCATGCATCGAAGAATTTTAAAATAACTTGGCATAAATGTTTACCACATCAAGACGACATGTCGCGTCCAAAGACCCATGTCCCTACCTCCAAGGTCAAGGTCACATGTATAGTTTGAAGATACTTATTCTTTTGAGAAGAGGTTGAAGATGCACATTCGTGTCGGGCTGTAACTTTGTCCTGTATTTTTGGATTTTTAAATAACTTGACACAGTTATTGTCGATATCAAGACGATGTGTCACGGCTAAGGCTCATGTCCGTCCGTCCCAATTTACACAACAATCTTGTCCAAACTTTGTCATGCTTTTGGGGATTTTGAAATAAATTTGCACAAATGTCTCCACATCACTACGTTGTGTGGCGTCTAAGAACCACGTCCCTTCTTCAAATGTCAAGGTCACACTTACATTTTGTTCACGCTATCATCTTTAGAGATTATAGGTGCATACATTTGTGTCCGGACTGTAACTTTGTCATGCATCAAAAGATTAAAAAATAACTTGGCATAAAATGTGTGCTACACCCAGACAACGTGTCTGGTCTAAGACCAATGTCCATACCTCCAATGTCAAGGTCACACTTTGAAAGATTTACACATTCCTTGCCGGACTGACACTTTTTTTATTTATTAAGGATTAGCACAAGTGTTTACCACATCCAGACAATGTGTCGCGGGTAAGGCCCATATCACTACCTAAAAGGTCAAGGGCACACTTAAAGGTTGAAGGTACACAATTGTGTCCAAACTGTAGGTTTGTCATGCATGAAAGGATTTTAAAATAACTTGGCATAGAAGTCAAACACATCATGATGATGTGTTCATGTTAGACACATGTCTGCATTGCACAACAGTAAAAGTCAAGAATGGTCAATCAAGTCAATCAAATGGAACATAAATGCCGAAAAAAACCATTTCAAAGCCTGTCATGTCAAAAAACCTCAGTGGAGTCGCTTAAATGATACCAAGGAGTAATGAATACTCACTTGGTGGCATATTTATAGTTACATGAAGTAGCTTACCAGATCTCTATTGGTCATTTCTTGTAAGACGAATAATAGTCAGAATGACTTATTTACGAAATTATATAATAATTTAAAAGCAGCAGAAATAGATTTTTTAATTATTAAATAATATGAACACTAATTATAGCCGTTACTAAATACTTTTTAACCAAACTTAAACAAAAAAGACCTAACTTGGCAACAAAGAAGGGAACTAAAAATAATATATAAAAAATGTTTTTAAGGCACAATTTGGGTTTTCTTACATGTATAAAGAATTTAGGTTAGAGAATTACTTCTGGGATTAGGAAAGATATAAATAAGATGGAAAAAAATACTGGCATGTGTTTGGTTTTAAAATATGATATACTTGGTAATGACTGATTGTTTTTAGATTTTTCTTCTCAATGTATGTCTTTTACTAAACAATAGACATATAGTTTTTTATCAATTCACTTAGTTGAATTTAAGTTACATTGCCCTGGAACTCCTATGAAATTATATTTTAAGTTGAAGATCTAAATATTTTTGACAAATTATATGGCAAGTTTTAAAATTACAAATAACCATTTATTTACAGCCATATTACTCATGAAAAAATGTTTACAAAAAACTTTTAAAAAAACAGCCAACACCCTTTGTTTGAGCCAAATTAATTCATAAATTGACCGCAGCTATGTAAATAGAATAATAGAAACATCATGATTATCCAATGTTACTAACATGGCGCATTCTAAATATTCCATATAGGACCTTGGTGGGTAATAAATATGTAAATGCCATAACTGTCTGAAATGATTAGATTAAAGTGTCAGCCCTCACAAGGTTAAATATATGGGTTTTCCATTTTGTTGTGTTGGACTTTCTTTAGGGATTCTGTATTTATCTATTTTAAGTTGCATCCCATATGGGAACCATGTTGTCCTGTATGTGTTTGCCCACATTCAGCACATATGGATTGGAAATGCTTCCTCTAACTCTTAATTTAATTTTCTGGTGTCAGGTTGTAGCAGTAATTTGAAATCTTACTTTTTAGCTCGACTATTCAAAGAATATGGAGATTAATTCTAATCACCTGAGCGTCGGCGTAACTTTATATCTCTAATATATCCTATTTACAAATTATGTGTAATTAGTATAAATACACAATGATGACACAACAAAACAGGTGAGTAAATTTCAATCCAACTTAATTTGAACTCAAGAAGAAAGTAATGAAATAGAATTGATGTATTCTTAAAATATGAAATCATGTATTAAGTAAACTTTGTGTTTTCATTTGAAATTCCAAATAAGTCTTCGCTAGGGGGCGTGAGGGATGTTGCACATTTCCATTATCCCTCATGTACAGACTCAATCAAACCGAGTCTGCAATTCTCTTGTAATTTTGTTGTGATTAATGCTTCCGAGGGATCACTTTGTTTCCAGAATTTTTATACTTCACAACAGCAGGTGTCAAGTGCTGTGTGGCAGCTGTAAAAAGTTGCCCCGTACCACTTCAGTGTTGTTATATTTTCTGGTCCTTCGGGATCATTGATGCCAACACTATTAAGTGTTGAGAATTGAGTACCGCTCAAGCCGGTGCTAGGGGGCGTGAGGAATGTTGCACATTTCCATTATCCCTCATGTACAGACTCAATCAAAATTCTGGAAACAAAGTGATCCCTCGGAAGCATTAATCACAACAAAATAACATAAGAATTGCAGACTCGGTTTGATTGATTTGATCAACACGGCAAAATTGAAAATGTTGCAGGCTCGGTTTGATTGAGCCTGTTCATGGACGGTATTGGAAAGTGCAAGTTACCGTCCACGCCCCCTAGCACCGGCTTAAGCAGAATTCAACATTTAAACATGAAATGGTAAAATTTTGAATTTAAAAACATCCGCAGATGTGTTCATACGGCGGTTATCATGGAACCTTCAATGTGTCACTTCCGTGCCATTCCATGAAAAGCGGCGTATGATCCCGAAGTCATAAAAAGGGTGTGCCCTAAACGAGAAAACAATGGGCGGAACGAAATAAAATGGAATTTTGAAAGGGGATCAGAGGTTATGAAGCCTGCGTATCACAGATAAGACGTCAAAAGACAAATTTAAAAAGCAGGCAACATATCCTAAGGGTGATTCAACATTATTCAAGTAGGAATATTGGAACCACCCAACTAGAAAATGCCGAAAAATTGAAACTTAAAATACCACAAGCACAACAATAATGTCGTGTTGAACGATCTTCAAGGATCGAAAATATAACATCATTGATTAAATGTACGGGGAGACTTTTTACAGCCGCCACACGGCACAAATAACACAGATGTGATCATAGAATAGATAAAAACAGATAGGGCACATGCATGTTTTTTACTTGGGGACCATATGCCGCTTTTCATGGAATGGCACAAACGTGTCACATTGAAGGTTCCATGATGACCGCCATATGAACACATGTGCGGATGTTTCAAAATTCTAAATTTTACCAGTTGATGTTAAATGTTGAATTCTGCTTAAGCCGGTGCTAGGGGGCGTGGACGGTAGTTTTTCAATTGACAGGACCGTCCATTACCAGGCTCAATCATACCGAGCCTGCAACATTTTCAATTTTGCCGTGTTGGGCTTTATTAGGGATTCTTATTTCTCTCTATTTTGATTCCGGGGGATCACTTTGTTTCCAGATTTTTTTTGACATATGATCCTAATGCAAAATAATTAAGTATAGGCGAAGAAACCACCTTATAATCTGGAAACAAAGTGAGAATATGAATGTTTTGGAAGGATAATTAGAATAAGTTAGCGAAATTTTGGCTGAATATTACATAAACAAGAGTACAATAAATAAAATCATAAACAAACGAAAAACAAAAAGAGTGAAAATATCATATGAATATTATAAATTATATGGATCATTGATGTCAGCACTATTAAGTGTTGAGAATAGAGTACCGCTCAAGCCGGTGCTAGGGGGCGTGAGGGATGTTGCACTTATTCATTATCTCTCATGTACAGACTCAATCAAACCGAGTCTGCAATTCTTATGTAATTTTGTTGTGATTAATGCTTCCGATGGATCACTTTGTTTCCAGAATTTTGTACTTCACAACAGCAGGTGTCAAGTGCCGTGTGGCAGCTGTAAAAAGTTGCCCCGTACTTCACTTCAGTGTTGTTATATTTTCTGGTCCTTCGGGATCATTGATGTCAGCACTATTAAGTGTTGAGAATTGAGTACCGCTCAAGCCGGTGCTAGGGGGCGTGAGGGATGTTGCACTTATTCATTATCTCTCATGTACAGACTCAATCAAACCGAGTCTGCAATTCTTATGTAATTTTGTTGTGATTAATGCTTCCGAGGGATCACTTTGTTTCCAGAATTTTGTACTTCACAACAGCAGGTGTCAAGTGCTGTGTGGCAGCTGTAAAACGTTGCCCCGTACTTCACTTCAGTGTTGTTATATTTTCTGGTCCTTCGGGATCATTGATGCCAGCACTATTAAGTGTTGAGAATTGAGTACCACTCAAGTCGGTGCTAGGGGGCGTTAGGGATGTTGCACTTATTCATTATCTCTTATGTACAGACTCAATCAAACCGAGTCTGCAATTCTTATGTAATTTTGTTGTTATTAATGCTTCCGATGGATCACTTTGTTTCCAGAATTTTATAAGGCTAAGACAACAGATATAAAATAGATAAATACAGAATCCCTAAAGAAAGCCCAACACGGAAAAATTGAAAATGTTGCAGGCTCGGTTTGATTGAGCCTGTTCATGGACGGTACTGAAAAGTGCAAGTTACTGTCCACGCCCGCTAGCACCGGCTTAAGCAGAATTCAACATTTAAACATGATATAGTAAAATTTTGAATTTAGAAACATCCGCAGATGTGTTCATACGGCGGTTATCATAGAACCTTCAATGTGACACTTCCGTGCCATTCCATGAAAAGCGGCGTATGGTCCCCAAGTAATAAAAAGCGTGTGCCCTAAACGAGAAAACAATGGGCGGAACTAAATAAAATGGAATTTTGAAAGGGGATCAGAGGTTATGAAGCCTGCGTATCACAGATAAGACGTCAAAAGACAAATTTAAAAAGCAGGCAACATATCCTAAGGGTGATTCAACATTATTCAAGTAGGAATATTGGAACCACCCAACTAGAAAATGCCGAAAAGTTGAAACTAAAAATACCACAAGCACAACAATAATGTCGTGCTGAACGATCTTCAAGGATCGAAAATATAACATCATTGATTAAATGTACGGGGAGACTTTTTACAGCCGCCACACGGCACAAATAACACGGATGTGATCATAAAATAGATAAATACAAAATCCCTAAAGAAAGCCCAACACGGCAAAATTGAAAATGTTGCAGGCTCGGTTTGATTGAGCCTGTTCATGGACGGTACTGAAGTCGTTAGAAGCTTAGGTAGTGAATGAAAAGAGGATTGAGGGCGAAAAACGAATAGTTAATGAGAAAGGGGACAGAGAGAATATGAAAAACTGCTGTAAATTTGGTCCTTCGGGATCATTGATGCCAACACTATAAAGTGTTGAGAATTGAGTACCGCTCAAGCCGGTGCTAGGGGGCGTGAGGGATGTTGCACTTATTCATTATCCCTCATGTACAGACTCAATCAAACCGAGTATGCAATTCTTATGTTATTTTGTTGTGATTAATGCTTCCGAGGGATCACTTTGTTGCCAGAATTTTGTACTTCACAACAGCAGGTGTCAAGTGCCGTGTGGCAGCCGTAAAAAGTTGCCCCGTACTTCACTTCAGTGTTGTTATATTTTCTGGTCCTTCGGGATCATTGATGCCAACACTATAAAGTGTTGAGAATTGAGTACCGCTCAAGCCGGTGCTAGGGGGCGTGAGGGATGTTGCACTTATTCATTATCCCTCATGTACAGACTCAATCAAACCGAGTATGCAATTCTTATGTTATTTTGTTGTGATTAATGCTTCCGAGGGATCACTTTGTTTTCCAGAATTTTGTACTTCACAACAGCAGGTGTCAAGTGCCGTGTGGCAGCCGTAAAAAGTTGCCCCGTACTTCACTTCAGTGTTGTTATATTTTCTGGTCCTTCGGGATCATTGATGCCAACACTATTAAGTTTTGAGAATTGAGTACCGCTAATGGCGGTGCTGGATGTTGCACTTATTCATTCATTATCCCTCATGTACAGACTCAATCAAACCGAGTATGCAATTCTTATGTTATTTTGTTGTGATTAATGCTTCCGAGGGATCACTTTGTTTCCAGAATTTTGCCGTGTACTTCACCTTAGTGTTGTTATATTTTCTGGTCCTTCGGGATCATTGATGCCAACACTATAAAGTGTTGAGAATTGAGTACCGCTCAAGCCGGTGCTAGGGGGCGTGAAGGGATGTGGCACTTATTCATTATCCCTCAATGTTCAGACTCAATCAAACCGAGTCTGCAATTCTTATGTTATTTTGTTGTGATTAATGCTTCCGAGGGATCACTTTGTTTCCAGAATTTTGATATTTATTCTTTTTTGTAACAAAGAAAGAGACAGAACAAGAAAAGGAAATCATCAATGAAAGAAAAGATTGAAATTACGGATAGGAAACCAGTAGATGAAGAGACAGAAATTAATAAAGCTATTGATAATAACACGGATCATAAGGTAGAAAAAAAGATGCTCAATCGACCAAAACATTGCTGAAGAAGTAGAGACAGAGTTTTCCAATGATCGTACAGACCAAGCTTTTGCAAATAGGGCTAATAATATCATGAAAAGTGGCGTAATGCCCTTCTTTTGCTCTCCCACCCACAGATAATAGGACTTACATGAAGATACTCAAATAACAATTCCTATTGGAGATATAAACATCATTTGGATCCCTAAAGGTTGGAACCTTATGACACCAGACAGACAATTATTGGTAACAGAGACTATACGAATGGCATTAGAAGGATGATTTTACGGGAAAGTTGACTCGTAAATATCTCGGGGCTACTTATTAGACAAGTATAACTATCTCACCTTGCCTTGGTCAAATGATTATCACAAAGAAGCAACTGAGATCGCAGCAACCAAATCAAGGTATTATTCAAATCAGGTCTTGAAAACGATAGCAAACGGTAAAAATTCTGGAAACAAAGTGATCCCTCGGAAGCATTAATCACAACAAAATAACATAAGAATTGCAGACTCGGTTTGATTGAGTCTGTACATGAGGGATAATGAATAAGTGCAACATCCCTCACGCCCCCTAGCACCGGCTTGAGCGGTACTCAATTCTCAACACTTTATAGTGTTGGTATCAATGATCCCGAAGGACCTTCGTATGAAAACCTTACAAAGCCAGATTCATTGCTAATTCTACATCTAGCACAACAACTAAACTTTCTATTTTATTGACGTCTTGTTTGACTGCCATTAAAACACATGTAATTATATACTGTGATAAAGTATACGAAAATACAGGCAAACATCTATTTTGGTCCATTAAGAATTCCGGTGAAATTCTGGATAAATTAAAAATTAAGAACTATCGGGCTTCAACTGTCAGTACATACGATTTTTCTACCCTTTATACTACACTGCCACATAATTTAATTAATGATAAACTAATTTCCCTTATTCAGAAAACCTTTGCACGGGAAAAAGTTACATTTCTTGCATGTAACTCTCAAAAAGCCTTCTTTACAAACTGTATTGTTAAACAATATACTATGTGGACCTGTGACGAAGTTTGTAGAGCACTCTCTTTTCTTTTAGACAATATTTATGTCAGGTTTGGTAATACCCTATTCAAACAAATTATAGGAATTCCTATGGGTACTAATTGTGCACCCCTGGTCGCCGATTTGTTTTTGTATTGCTATGAAAGAGATTTTATGTTAAGTCTCTCTGAAAATACACAACAAGATGTTATATCAGCATTTAATAACACTTCCAGATATCTTGATGACATTTTTAATTTAGATAATTCGTTTTTTGATCAAATGGTGTCTAATATTTATCCTACGGAGCTACAACTTAATAAAACGAATTCTTGAAATTTAAGTACATCATTTTTGGATCTTCATATCACTATCAAAAACAATTCGATTCACACGAAAATTTATGATAAAAGAGATGACTTTGATTTTAGTATAGTAAAAAATATGAAAAACAAGATCAACAAGGAAAGGCGGCGTTCAATGAACGCAACCCCCATATGACCCAGCAACAAGAACCAACGGCAAGGAGCCCAAAGCTTTGTAAGGTTTTCATACGAAGGTCCTTCGGGATCATTGATACCAACACTATAAAGTGTTGAGAATTGAGTACCGCTCATTTGGATGGAGACGTACCGCACGCAACATCTTACGGAGTTTATATATCTCAGTTAATTAGATTTGCTAGAGCTTGTAGCAACGTAAAGGATTTTAACGAGCGAAATATTTTCATTACCGGTAAGCTATTAAAACAGGGCTACGCGCTATTATAAATTACGTAAATATTTTACAAAATTTTACAATCGTAAACTTTGATTAATTTCAAAATTCAATAGTGATCTAAAAACACTTCTGCGACAAGGGATTAGCCAGCCTGATTTTTACGGTGATGTTGTTTACAAACTTCGTAGGATCTTGGGTCATTGTAATTTTTCTGTTGTGTTTACTAAAATTATAAAACGTTTTATTAAAAGGGGTTATGACCCTACTATCTTAAGACATACCGCATGCTTAGTGTTCAACCCATTTACAGTTGGACACTACGCTTTCCTCTTTTGATTACATCTGACGGGCCAAGTGGGAGACTATATGATGGACTGTTCTTAAAGCCCTTTGGGACTGAATTGCCTTAATGTTTGTCTTCTAATTGCATGTAATTCGAACAAAGCTTTTTTTACTAACGGTATTGTTAAACATTATATACTATGTGGACCTGTGACGAAGTTTGTAGAGCACTCTCTTTTCTTTTAGACAACATTTATGTCAGGTTTGGTAATACCCTATTAAACAGATCATAGGAATTCCTATGGTACTAATTGTGCACCCCTGGTCGCCGATTTGTTTTTGTACTGCTATGAAAGAGACTTTATGTTGAGTCTCTCTGAAGAGAAACAACAAGATGTTATAGTCGCATTTAATAATACTTCCAGATACCTTGATGATATTTTTTAATTTAGATAATCCTTATTTTTGATCAAATGGTGTCTGACATTTATCCGCATGAACTACAACTTAATAAAAACGAACTCTTGAAATTTTAGTACATCATTTTTGGATCTTCATATTACTATCAACAATAATTCTATTCACACGAAAATTTAATGATAAAAGAGATGACTTTGACTTTTGTATAGTTAATTATCCACGTTTGGATGGAGACGTACCCCATGCAACATCCTACGGGGTTTATGTTTCTCAGTTAATTAGATTCGCTAGAGCTTGTAACAACGTAAAGGATTTCAACGAGCGGAATATTTTTATTACCAGCAAGCTTCTAAAACAGGGCTACCGCTATCATAAATAACGGAAATATTTTACTAAATTTTACAATCGTAACTTTGATTTAATTTCTAAATTCAATAGTGATTTAAAAACTCTTCTGCGACAAGGATTAGCCAGCCTGGTTTTTATGGCGATGTGGTTTACAAACTTCGTAAGATTTTGGGTCATGGTAATTTTTCTGCTGTTTTACTAAAATTATTAAACGTTTTATTAAAAGAGGTTATGACCCTACTATTTTAAGACATACTGCATGTTTAGTGTTCAACCCTTTTACAGTTGGACACTACGCTTTCCTCTTTTGATTGCATCTGACGGACCAAGTGGGAGACTCTATGATGGATAGTTCGTAAAGCCTTTGGGACTGAATTGTCTTAATGTTCGTCTTCTGCCTTGCTTCGTCGGGCCCTTGTAGGTGATTTTCTTGTTGCTCTGTCTTCCTTTAGGACATTGAGTACTTTTGTTATGGTCATTGGTTTACTTTTATATGTTTCTACATGATCATTTTAGTGTTTTTACTTATTTAACCTTTTGTAACCATGACAACTGTTAGAATTTCACTTGGCGGGGATTCATTTTATTTACACTGTCTCGTTTATAGGAACATGGTGGGCTAAGAGCGAGGTTTGGTGCACCATTAACCGGTTTAAACTCCCCAGCATCATTATTATGCTGCTGACCGTTCCAAGGCGGCGCCCCACTGTGTTCCTCAGATGTATGTCTATGTTGTTTCATACTGTTTTGGTGACACTTTTGCTTGTGTCCCTTGTTGTTTTCTCGTCTACGGTAAGTATCTTCCCCATTGCCTCTAGTTTTTATTTCTTTGATTAACCCCCCCCCCCTTCCCCCGGTCTCCTGGGACTTCCCCTTTGTGGGCCTATTATTATTTTCTTTGAATTCCTAATCAGTTACAAATTATTTATCATTTAATGATTAACGTGTCGTTGCCCTGTCCTTTTTATGTTTGGGGTCCGCCTGGGCTCCTTGCCGTTGGTTCTTGTTGCTGGGTCATATGGGGGTTGCGTTCATTGAACGCAGCCTTTCCTTGTTGATCTTGTTTTTCATATTTTTTCACAGAGTTATGTCATCTTGTCTGTAGATGGAGGTAATGATGGTAAATAAGTATTGTAAGTGTCAAAGCAATATCTTTAATGGTTTTGAAATAAAGTGGGGTGGTACGAAAAATTTAACCAAGGTGTGACGCCAACGCCGAGGCGAGTAGGATAGCTAGCCTTTTCTTCGAAACGTCGAGCTAAAAATAATGCTGTACTAACTGCAATTACACTAAAAGGACCATCTCATGATTTCAATATTGATGTGCAACTGCACAATGTGAATGGGGTATAAAAACCAGCCATCATACAATGCAACTCCAATACTATATTACCCAAATTATTGTAAAATAACTATGCAAATACAGTAAAGGTATTAGTAAAATATGACCTTGGCTTCCGAGGGATCACTTTGTTTCCAGAATTTTGTACTTCACAACAGCAGGTGTCAAGTGCCGTGTGGCAGCCGTAAAAAGTTGCCCCGTCCTTCACTTCAGTGTTGTTATATTTTCTGGTCCTTCGGGATCATTGATGCCAACACTATAAAGTGTTGAGAATTGAGTACCGCTCAAGCCGGTGCTAGGGGGCGTGAGGGATGTTGCACTTATTCATTATCCCTCATGTACAGACTCAATCAAACCGAGTCTGCAATTCTTATGTTATTTTGTTGTGGTTGATGCTTCCGAGGGATCACTTTGTTTCCAGAATTTGGTACCAAGGGAAAATTGTGTTTGGATATGAGTAAATTCTGTCCATGGATTGAAAGTCAGTATTTTACAATGAATAATGACAATGGTGCGCCAAGACATTATGATTCCTGTACAGTGTCACTTTTAACTTGTTTCATTGAAATACAAATACCGGTAAGCAATAGATACCAAAATAAATTTATTTCTTGTAATCCACATCTAAAACTTCCATTCCATAAACATTCAACTGAAATACTTGAAATCATATCTAACAAATAAGCAATAGATACCAAAATATATTTATTTCTTGTAATCCACATCTAAAACTTCCATTCCATAAACATTTAACTGAAATACTTTAAATCATATATATTAAAATATGTTAGGAGTCGGATCTCTTATCTTTAAATATGATGATTTGACCACACATTTTTCAATACATGTGCAATTTGCTATAAAATATGATAAACAAGATCGACAAGGAAGGGCGGCATTCAATGAACGCAGCCCCCACCCGACCCAGCAACAAGCGCCAGCGGCAAGGAGCCCAGGAGGACCCAAAAAAAAAAAAAAAAAAAAAGCATTCTGTATGCATTTCCTAGCCAAAAAGAAAGATAGGCATCATTTTTCATGTAACAGGGAACCTTCTGAGCAAGTTTGATGAAAAAAAGAAATCTGAGTGCATCCAACAGGTCACTGTGACCTTGATCTTTAACAATAGGATCCTTTACCTACTGAGCAAGTTTGATCCAAGTCGACAGGAAACTGACAAGTAGAATCTAATTGATGAAACACTATCAGAGTCAATGTGGCCTTGACCTTTCACACCAAAAATAACAGGGATTATTTACATGTTGCAAATTTGAAAGAAGATAGAAATTTGTGACCTGTACAGGAATCACTATTTGAAAACACTGTGACCTTGACTTTTGATGAATGAAAACTGACCTGTCGAGTGCTATCAAGGAAAATCTTAACAAAGGTGATCTTCGACTCCCTGACACCAACAGGGATCAACTATATGTTGCAAGGAACCTTCTGAAAAAGTTTGATCTAGGTTCATTGAAAAATTTTGACCTCTGGTGTTCTCAATTGCTTTTGGCGGTAGCTGTGACCTTATCCTTTGACCAAACAATTCTAAAAATGGTTAGGAACATTTTCAAGTTGCAGTGATCCTGAATACCAAGTTTCATCAAAGAAAAATAGTAGAGCATTTACAAGAAAAAATTACGGACAAACAATCCATCATGGCATAGTTAAAAATAATACAGGGGTGACTATTTTGGCTGTAGTTATTACATAATATGGCATATACTTTATGCATCAAAAATAAAGGGTGATGAATAAAATTAAATTTTCACAAATGAATACATTTTCACAGAAAAACATGTTTTCTACTTCAACTGAATACATTTTTATTTAGTTTTCTATTCTAACTTTCAGGAATGCAAGTTAGGTTATCACTCGGACTTTACTGCAAAGGTTGTAGTACGTAAAAGTCAACATTACAACGGGTTACCTTTGAATTTCCTAAACTGCAATGTACATTGAGCACTGCCGATTGTTTTAACTTTCACAGCATTACAAATTAAGAATGCGTTGATTATTCCTATCCCTAAACCTGGAAAAGATTCAACTGACCCTACAAATTATCGTCCAATTTCACTTACAAGTTGCCTCTGCAAAACATTCGAGAGAATGATAAATAATCGGTTAGTTTGGTATCTAGAAAATAATGGAATTATCACTAATTTTCAGTCAGGTTTTCGTAAACAGCGAAGTACAAACGATCATCTTGTACGACTTGAGACTTTTATTAGAGAAGCCTTTGTAAATAAACAACACCTGGTATCAATTTTCTTTGATCTTGAGAAGGCTTACGACACTACTTGGAAATATGGTATCCAAAAAGATCTTAAGGATGCTGGACTTAATGGCAGACTTCCTCTTTTCATTTCTGGATTTTTAAACGATAGGCACTTTAAAGTAAGACTTGCAATCATGTACAGACTCAATCAAACCGAGTCTGCACTTCTTATGTTATTTTGTTGAGATTAATGCTTCCGAGGGATCACTTTGTTTCCAGAATTTTGTACTTCACAACAGCAGGTGTCAAGTGCCGTGTGGCAGCCGTAAAAAGTTGCCCCGTACTTCACTTCAGTGTTGTTATATTTTCTGGTCCTTCGGGATCATTGATGCCAACACTATAAAGTGTTGAGAATTGAGTACCGCTCAGCCGGTGCTAGGGGGCGTGAGGGATGTTGCACTTATTCATTATCCCTCATGTACAGACTCAATCAAACCGAGTCTGCAGTTTCTTATGTTATTTTGTTGTGATTAATGCTTCCGAGGGATCACTTTGTTTCCAGAATTTTGTACTTCACAACAGCAGGTGTCCAATCCCGTGGGGCAGCCGAAAAAAGTTTCCCCCCGTATTCATTTAAGTGTTTTTTATTTTTTTTCTGGTCCTTCGGATCTTGTTTGCCAACACTTTTAAAGGGGTTGAAAATTGAATTTTACCGCTCAGCCGGGGGCTAGGGGGGCGGGGGATTTTGGGCACTTTTCTTTACCCCTTTTGTACAGACTCAATCAAAGGGGGAAAAAACAAAAACAAAAAGGAAAGGTGGGTTCAATGAACGCCCCCCCATATAAACCCAAGCAAAAAAAACCAATGGAAAGGACCCAGGGGGGCCCCCAAAAAACATAAAAAGGACGGGGGGAAACGGACAAAGTGTGCAGTTCTTTTTTTTTTTGTTGGGATTAATGTTTTCCGGGGGAATTATTTGTTTCCAGTTTTTTTGGTTCAATTTTTCTCAAAATAGATAAAATACAGAATCCCTAAAGAAAGCCCAACACGGCAAAATTGAAAATGTTGCAGGCTCGGTTTGATTGAGCCTGTTCAAGACCACCAACAAGAACAAGGTGTTCCTCAAGGAAGCATACTTTCTGTTACACTTTTTGGCCTTAAAATAAACAATATTGCTAGCGCTCTTACACCAGGGCATAGATTGTTCTCTATATGTAGATGATTTTCTTATCTGCTATCGATCGAAAAGTATGAGAACAATTGAACGGCAACTTCAACAAAATTTAGATAAAATTCAGAAGTGGGCAATAGAAAATGGATTTAATTTTCAAAGTCAAAAACTCAATGTGTTCATTTCTGCCCGACTGCGAAACAACAACATAATGACCCTGAATTTACATATCTGGTTCTAAAATTCCAGTACTTGATGAAGCTAAGTTTCTAGGAATTATATTTGATAAAAAACTTTCTTTTATACCACATATTAAACATTTGAAAACTAAATGCCTAAAAGCTTTAAATTTACTTAAGGTCTTATCAAGTACAAATTGAGGATCAAATTCTTCCACATTACTGAAATTATACAGAAAATAGATAAATATAGAATCCCTAAAGAAAGCCCAACACGGCAAAATTGAAAATGTTGCAGGCTCGGTTTGATTGAGCCTGTTCATGGACGGTACTGGAAAGTGCAAGCCACCGTCCACGCCCCCCAGCACCGGCCCAAGCAGAATTCAACATTTGACGTGAAATAGTAAAATTTTGAATTTAGAAACATCCGCAGATGTATTCATACGGCGGTTATCATGGAACCTTCAATGTGACACTTTCGTGCCATTCCATGAAAAGCGGCGTATGGTCCCCAAGTAATAAAAAGCGTGTGCCCTAAACGAGAAAACAATGGGCGGAACTAAATAAAATGGAATTTTGAAAGGGGATCAGAGGTTATGAAGCCTGCGTATCACAGATAAGACGTCAAAAGACAAACAAAAGAAGTCTTGTCCGATCAAAATTAGATTATGGTTCTGTAGTATATGGGTCTGCAAGAAAATCATATCTTCAAATGCTAGATACCATACATCATCAGGGTTTACGTTTAGCTTTAAGTGCTTTTCGCACCTCACCTGTAGAAAGTCTATATGCGGAAGCTGGGGAACCATCGCTTTATCTTCGTCGTAAAAAGCTAGCACTTCAATATGCAACTAGAATTTCATCTAATAGGAAAAATCCAGCTAAAAATATTATTTTCAAACCAAGTTATACTGAAAAATTTGTTAACAAACCAAAGGAAATGAAACCATTAGGCCTTCGTTTAAAAGATGATTTAGATAAACTTAAATTTAATCCAGACAGTATCCTTCAAAATGACGATCAGGATGTTTCACCTTGGACTTATAATTCCCCGAAAATAAATATTAACCTTTCAAATAAAAAAAAGGCATCAAATTCACCTGAATATTTCAAAGAGAAGTTTCTAGCAATTAAGGAAGAACATGAAGATTTTATACATATTTATACGGACGGTTCAAAAAGAAGGTTGCAAAGTAGGTGCGGCTGTGTTTGAAAATAATTTTACATCTAGTATGAGGTTACCAGATAATGCATCAATTTTTACTGCTGAAGCAAAAGCTATCGATTTAGCATTGTCATACATAGCACAGCATACCCACGATAAATTTGTGATATTTTCTGACTCGCTTTCTGTTTTAATATCCATTAAAAATAAAAAATCTGACAATATCATGGTAAAGAAACTTCTTTTACGATTTCCATGATATACTAAAAACAAAATATGTTAAATTATATTGGATTCCAAGCCATGTAGGAATACGAGGAAATGAAAAAGTAGATGCTTTAGCTAAACAATCATTAAATTTTCAAAAAAACTGACTTATTGTTACCTGCTTGTGATTTTAGACCGGCTATAAATAAACTCGTATCAGCTGAATGGAAAGCAAATTGGGACAATGCCGTTTTTAATAAACTTCACGATATAAACCCATCTCTTGATATGTCACCATCTCTATCTCTGTCAAGCCGCCGTGATCAAACAGTTCTTCTTCGATGCCGAATTGGACACACTAAAATTACCCACTCTTATCTCCTCACAAATGACAATGCCCCTTTCTGTGTAGGTTGTAATGAAAATTTTACTGTCAAGCATTTTCTTCTTGAATGTCATGATTTTTCACAGGCCCGTAATAGATTTTATTCTGTAAATTCACTCAAAGAACTTTTTAATACAATTCCATCAAAAAACATAATTGATTATTTAAAAGAGATAAACTTGTATACTAGGATCTAATTGGCTCATTTCTATTGTCATTTACAATTTTTTACATAATATTTTAAGCCTATTATAGCATTCGGCACGATATGGCCAGTTATGTGTTGACGTGCCGTAAAAATCCAAACAAACAAACAAAAGCAAGCAAATTGTACAGTTCAGTGACACAATATCTTTATGCAGATCCCTTCTTTTATAGAATGAACAAATCATACAATGCCATCATGTAGTACCTTTTAAGCTACTTCCTAAAAACAAGATGGCCATAATGGCCCTATATCGCTCACCTGAACACGATTGCTCTTCATGACAAGTTTAGAAAATGAAGGGAGGTAATAACCATACATGACCCACTGGGTCCCAGTTTGGAAATCGGCCTTGGAATCAAGATAAACATCCTGACCAAGTTTCATGAAAATAGAATTTTTATTTCGTGGAATAAGTCACGTACGCAGTGTCGGTACATCATTTGATGTAATAGAGTCCCGTCCTAACTAATGAAGCACCTAGTATTTCCGTATATCATAGGCTAGATGACCTACATTTACACACGACCTAGATTTTATCAAGGTAGTCATTCTGACAAAGTTTCATGAAGATCCAGTGAATTGCAGCATTTATTGTATACACAAGGTGTAGTGTAGACAGACAAGACTCAAGATAATTCAAGCTCAGACAAGACAAAAAGGTTTAACATTGTGATAACTGTTCATATTATTAGGTAAACATCGTTTTTATTTTTCAACTTTTAAGCATTATTATATGAAAAATGTTCGACTCTTGGCCTAGCTTATTAAAAAGTAGCATTTGTGCTATTTTTTCTGATTCCTCTTGTCCTTTTGGTTTCATGAAGATCCAGTGAATTGCAGCATTTATTGTAAACACAAGGTGTAGCGTAGACAGACAAGACTTGCAGATAATTCACTTTTAAGCATTATTATATTGAAAATGTTTGACTCTTGGCCTAGCTTATTAAGAAGTAGCATTAAATTTTGTGCTATTTTTTCTGATTCCTCTTGTCCTTTTGGTTTCATGAAGATCCAGTGAATTGCAGCATTTATTGTATACACATAGACAGACAAGACTACAGATAATTCAAGCTCCGGCAAGACAAAAAGGTTTAACATTGTGATATCTGTTCATACTATTAGGTAAACATCGTTTTTACTTTGAAAATGTTTGACTTGGCCTAGCTTAATAAGAAGTAGCATTTGTGCTATTTTTTCTGATTCCTCTTGTCCTTTTGGATTATAGCTGATACTTTTTTAACAATCAAATGCCAAAAGCGCCTGTGAATAGATCCTCCATCTTTCAAACTTGCCCTTTTAGCCTTCAACACTTCTGCCATTCTTGGCGTAACCCTAGATTTGAAATTTTTTCAAAGTATTTTCTCAATTCCTTTTCCTCCTCAGAGGTCCACCTTTGTCTCTTGACTTTTTTCATTTTTGGTTTTGCCTGAGCAACATCATCTTCTATATCTGAAACTGGCGCATCATCAGACTCCAATTCTGTTTCATTCTCAGCCACTGGATTATTAAACAATCGGTCACCTACATATTTACATCCAGCTACAGGTACGTTTTCTTGCATCGACCTCTCGATTGTCCACTCTGCTATATACTTGGACTTCGATTGGAAAGTTTTAGATGACCAGTACGGCAGTGATCATTATCCATTGTTACTTACATCAAATGACTCTATTCCAGATGAAGGACGTCAAATTTTTAAATTTAAGAAAGCAGATTGGGAAACATTTACTAGGCTCTGTTCTATTGATCTTACAAAAAATGAATTTGATTTCACCTCTGATGATATAGCTGAAACTTTCTCTTCAGCATTACATACGATTGCTTGCAAAGTTATTCCATTAAAAAAAATTAATAAAAGTAACAAAATCAAAAAACCATGGTTTAACGATGAATGTAAAAAAGCCGTTCGTATACGTAAAGCTTCACTCAAAAAGTTTGAACATAGACCTACAACAGAAAACCTTGAAAATTATAGAATATTTAGAGCCAAAGCTAGAAGATCAGTGCGTCAATCTAAACGCCAATCATGGCAATCTTATGTTTCAAATATTAATTCAAATACTCCTATTAGGAAAGTCTGGGATGCAGTACGAAAAATAAGTGGTAAGTATAAAAAGAGTCCAATTGTTCACTTAAAAACTGGTGATGGCCAATATGCCAAAACAAAAACAGATATTGCAGAAACTTTGGCTAAAACGTTTGAAAAAAACTCTTCAAGCAATTATTCAAATACATTTCAACAACATAAATGTAAAGCTGAGAAAGAGTATATTAATTTTACTTCAACAAACGACGAAGACTATAATTCCCTTTTCTCTATTGATGACTTAATTTATTCAATCAAAACTGCAAAAGATAGTGCTGCAGGCCCGGACGAAATTTACTACCAGTTTCTTAAACATTTACCACCCCAATCGCTAGACTTGCTTCTTGAAATTTTTAACAAAATTTGGGTATCTGGTGAATTTCCCAACACTTGGAAGAATGCGTTGATTATTCCTATCCCTAAACCTGGAAAAGATTCAACTGACCCTACAAATTATCGTCCAATTTCACTTACAAGTTGCCTCTGCAAAACATTCGAGAGAATGATAAATAATCGGTTAGTTTGGTATCTAGAAAATAATGGAATTATCACTAATTTTCAGTCAGGTTTTCGTAAACAGCGAAGTACAAACGATCATCTTGTACGACTTGAGACTTTTATTAGAGAAGCCTTTGTAAATAAACAACACCTGGTATCAATTTTCTTTGATCTTGAGAAGGCTTACGACACTACTTGGAAATATGGTATCCTAAAAGATCTAAAGGATGCTGGACTTAATGGCAGACTTCCTCTTTTCATTTCTGGATTTTTAAACGATAGGCACTTTAAAGTAAGACTTGGTTCAACTTTTTCTCAAGACCACCAACAAGAACAAGGTGTTCCTCAAGGAAGCATACTTTCTGTTACACTTTTTGGCCTTAAAATAAACAATATTGCTAGCGCTCTTACACCAGGCATAGATTGTTCTCTATATGTAGACGATTTTCTTATCTGCTATCGATCGAAAAGTATGAGAACAATTGAACGGCAACTTCAACAAAATTTAGATAAAATTCAGAAGTGGGCAATAGAAAATGGGTTTAAATTTTCAAAGTCAAAAACTCAATGTGTTCATTTCTGCCGATTGCGAAAACAACATAATGACCCTGAACTTTACATATCTGGTTCTAAAATTCCAGTAGTTGATGAAGCTAAGTTTCTAGGAATTATATTTGATAAAAAACTTTCTTTTATACCACATATTAAACTTTTGAAAACTAAATGCCTAAAAGCTTTAAATTTACTTAAGGTTTTATCAAGTACAAATTGGGGATCAAATTCTTCCACATTACTGAAATTATACAGAAGTCTTATCCGATCAAAATTAGATTATGGTTCTGTAGTATATGGGTCTGCAAGAAAATCATATCTTCAAATGCTAGATACCATACATCACCAGGGTTTACGTTTAGCTTTAGGTGCTTTCCGCACCTCACCTGTAGAAAGTCTATATGCGGAAGCTGGGGAACCATCGCTTTATCTTCGTCGTCAAAAGCTATCACTTCAATATGCAACTAGAATTTCATCTAATAGGAAAAATCCAGCTAAAAATATTATTTTCAAACCATGTTATACCGAAAAATTTGTTAACAAACCAAAGGAAATTAAACCATTAGGCCTTCGTTTCAAAGATGATTTAGATAAACTTAAAATTAATCCAGACAGTATCCTTCAAAATGACGATGAGGATGTTCCACCTTGGACTTATAATTCCCCGGAAATAAATATTAACCTTTCAAATATAAAAAAGGCATCAAATTCACCTGAATATTTCAAAGAGAAGTTTCTAGCAATTAAGGAAGAACATGAAGATTTTATACATATTTATACGGACGGTTCAAAAGAAGGTTGTAAAGTAGGTGCGGCTGTGTTTGAAAATAATTTTACATCTAGTATGAGGTTACCAGATAATGCATCAATTTTTACTGCTGAAGCAAAAGCTATCGATTTAGCATTGTCATACATAGCACAGCATACCCACGATAAATTTGTGATATTTTCTGACTCGCTTTCTGTTTTAATATCCATTAAAAATAAAAAATCTGACAATATCATGGTAAAGAAACTTCTTTTACGATTTCATGATATACTAAAAACAAAATATGTTAAATTATATTGGATTCCAAGCCATGTAGGAATACGAGGAAATGAAAAAGTAGATGCTTTAGCTAAACAATCATTAATTTTCAAAAAATAGACTTATTGTTACCTGCTTGTGATTTTAGACCGGCTATAAATAAACTCGTATCAGCTGAATGGAAAGCAAATTGGGACAATGCCGTTTTTAATAAACTTCACGATATAAACCCATCTCTTGATATGTCACCATCTCTATCTCTGTCAAACCGCCGTGATCAAATAGTTCTTCTTCGATGCCGAATTGGACACACTAAAATTACCCACTCTTATCTCCTCACAAATGACAATGCCCCTTTCTGTGTAGGTTGTAATGAAAATTTTACTGTCAAGCATTTTCTTCTTGAATGTCATGATTTTTCACAGGCCCGTAATAGATTTTATTCTGTAAATTCACTCAAAGAACTTTTTAATACAATTCCTTCAAAAAACATAATTGATTATTTAAAAGAGATAAACTTGTATTCTAGGATCTAATTGGCTCATTTCTATTGTCATTTCCTTTTTTTTTTACATAATATTTTAAGCCAATTATAGCATTCGGCACGATATGGCCAGTTATGTGTTGACGTGCCGTAAAAATCCAAACAAACAAAACAAACAAACAAACTAGGCTCAGGATCTTCATTAGCAGCAATACTCTGATCTTCCTCTGTTTCTTCTGCAACTGATGATGGTTTGATGATTTCATCAAAATCAATTCATTAAGCTGTTTTCCAACAAATTTTGACTGAAGATTTAAGTCTTGCATTAACAAGACTTTGTGATATTAACATTGTGATATCTGTTCATACTATTAGGTAAACATCGTTTTTACTTTGAAAATGTTTGACTTGGCCTAGCTAAATAAGACAAATTAATTATCATTTAATGATTAACCTGTCCGTGCTCTGTCTTTGCCCTGTCCTGTTTTTGTTTGGGGTCCCCCTGGGCTCCTTGCCATTGGTTCTTGTTGCTGGGTCATGTGGGGGTTGCGTTCATTGAACGCCGCCTTTCCTTGTTGATCTTGTTTATCATATTTTGCCCAAATTAACCCTCTCTATAAGAGGGCTCATAGTTCTGTAGTGCGTCAAATGGACCTTGGTTGTGTGGCCAAGGTGCCGACACATCTGTTGGAGTTCTGTTGGTGTAAGATTAAGGACCTGAAATGAGGCAAATTACTTGTATCAGCTTTGGTGGAAACGTTAAGACTAAGCTGCTTGACATAATGAATTTGGTTTACTTCTTTATAAACAGTGACCTTGACCCTAGTGACCATAAATGCAATTCCAAGATTCGTCTCTAAGCAAGCTAGCTACACACCAAGTTTCATTGCAATTGGTCACTACATAGCTAGAGATATCGAGTGGAATAAAATATGATAAACAAGATCAACAAGGAAAGGCGGCGTTCAATGAATGCAACCCCCACATGACCCAGCAACAAGAACCAATGGCAAGGAGCCCAGGGGGACCCCAAACAAAAACAGGGCAGGGCAAAGACAGAGCACGGACATGTTAATCATTAAATGATAATTAATTTGTAACTGATTAGGAATTCAAAGAAAATAAAAATAGGCCAACAAAGGGACAGGAGACCGGGGGGAGGGGGTGGGGAGTAATCAAAGAAATAAAAACTAGAGGCATTGGGGAAGATACTTACCGTAGACGAGAAAACAACAAGGGACACAAGCAAAAGTGTCACCAAAAAAGTATGAAACAACATAAGACATACATCTGAGGAACACAGTGGGGCGCCGCCTTGGAAACCTAAAATACAACATACGGACACTAATAAGCAATTTCCCCTAAAAAAAATCTGCTTAAAGAGAGTAGATTACAAAGGCAATTTTAAAGTACTAATCGAATTCTCAATGTCACAATCTAGAGACTGTTTTTGAGTCAATTAATATGAGATGGTTTTACAATCTGGGTCACTGTGAGCTTTGACCTAAAAATCTTTATTGATCATTTGCTGGTGGTGACCAACAAGAACAACAAGTTTGTGGATTGTAGGCCAGAGCCTTAACTTATGAATTCTGAAACATATCTCTCCCGACAGACCAACATGTGCAAAGCAATATAGTCCCGCTTCTCTTATTGATCTTCTTTTCAAAATGTATTTCACTACCCATGCCTGCTAGTGCAATGAATTATGAATGGTGAGTTAAAAAAAAAATTCTTAAAATTATCAAACTGAAAACAAAATTTAAAAACTTACATAGCATTGTCGGACTTGCAGTACACATGCACTCGTTCTTCATCCCATTTCACCACTTTCACTGGCCAATACAATTTACGAGGCAAACCTGGCAGACGGCTCCAATAAATCATATCCATCCTGAAATTATACAGTGTAATTTATACTTCCTTTTCAGAAGAACATCTTTTGCATTCTTTTAACCGATCTTCAATTTTTTTGCCCAAATAACCAATTTTCAAACTCATCTATGAAATCACCAAGACCATAATTCTGAGACTTCAACCATAACATAACAATAACCATAAAATAGATAAATACAGAATCCCTAAAGAAAACCCAACACGGCAAAATTGAAAATGTTGCAGGCTCGGTTTGATTGAGCCTGTTCATGGACGGTACTGGAAAGTGCAAGTTACCGTCCACGCCCCCTAGCACCGGCTTAAGCAGAATTCAACATTTAACATGAACTGGTAAAATTTAGAATTTTGAAACATCCGCAGATGTGTTCATATGGCGGTTATCATGGAACCTTCAATGTGACACGGTAGTGCCATTCCATGAAAAGCGGCATATGGTCCCCAAGTAAAAAAAATGCGTGTGCCCTAAACGAGAAAACAATGGGCGGAACTAAAAAAAAACAACTGTTAAAATTTCACTTGGCGGGGATTCATTTTATTTACACTGTCTCGTTTATAGGAACATGGTGGGGCTAAGAGCGAGGTTTGGTGCACCATTAACCGGTTTAAACTCCCCAGTAGTCATTATTATGCTGCTGACCGTTCCAAGGCGGCGCCCCTCTGTGTTCCTCAGATGTATGTCTATGTTGTTTTATACTGTTTTAGTGACACTTTTGCTCGTGTCTCTTGTTGTTTCTCGTCTACGGTAAGTATCTTCCCTTTGTCCCTAGTTTTTATTTATTTTATCCCCCCCCCTTCCCCGTGTCTCATGCCCCCTTCCCTTGTGCCTTTTGACATTATGGGCCTTAAATTAAATCATTTATTTGTTTTCTTTTAGTTCCTTATCAGTTACTAATTATGTATTCTGAAGGAGTGGTTTGCCTGCCCTTGCTCTGCCTTGTGCCCTGTCATGTTTTTCTTTGGGGTCCTCCTGGGCTCCTTGCCGCTGGGTCGGGTGGGGGCTGCGTTCATTGAATGCCGCCTTTCCTTGTCGATCTTGTTTATCATATTTCAAGACTTGTTTGTTACACAGTGCTCATTTAATTGACACTACATGCAAGTGATTATTACCAACAATAATTCAAATAAATAAATACTTTGCAGTTTTCGATTAGTTGACATTATTTGCTCCCAGTCTCGATAGGGTGTTAAATAACTGTACAATACCTGTATGATGTATTAATTGATTAAGCTTTTAAAAACCGTAAACAGTTGCCATATTTGTAGGCTGGCTTAAACCGACATTACCATTTTAATTCAATTAGGGCTACATTTCTTTAATTCAATCAAGTCCTTTCAAAACATTTTCATCCTTTTTAACTCAAAAACAAAGTCGACGACACTTTCAGGATAAGTGACTTCCCCCTTTGGAAAAATAGGGGGATTTCAGGGACAGAAATTTGTGAGAATTACTGCATTAGTCTTACAAATTAATTTTCGAGGTAGAATGTTGTAAAATGAGGCCTCTAGATTTTTCACAAATGATGCAGCTTTTGAAAAAAATATATATCTTGTCAGAATTAATATAACCTATAAAATACCAGGGCTCTCGTCAGTCTTTTGAGACTGGGGCCAGGGTCCATATCAGGGGGGAATTTTGAATGATTTTCAAATATTTTTCTTTGAAAAAGGAATAGTGATGGGCAAATCACATGAATAATAATAATAAATGATAAAATTCAAACACAATGCACTCGCCAACACAAGATGAATGCCGCTTCGAGATACAATACCAGCTCCCAGAGTCATAAAGGCAAACCAGCCACTTTAAAGAAATAAATGTTTGTGAAAGGATCAAATATAACAAGGCTTTCTTAACTTTGTTGTTTATGTTTATCATAAGTTTTAACAGGCTGAACATATCTCCTGATCGGGGTAAAAACCCCAAATGAGCTATATGAGCCAGATTTCTTATGTTTATATTTTACCACGATTGGGCTAATTTTGCTTATTCGGGCAGAGGTATTTACCCCGATCAGAAGATATGCTCCGGTTGTTTAACACTTCTTGTTTATTTACTGACGAGTAGCTACTATCAAATCAGCAATAGTTAGGCCTTTCAACTTTCTTTCTTATTTTACATCATCCCAAACATCGTCTATCCGGAAATCATTCAATTTTGCGACTTCATGACTGGTTTCTTGGTAAAACATGAAGATTTAATTTTAATATTATTTGTTTTACTTTTCTTGCAATTCAAACTACAGAAACCTTACATTTCAAAATCGGAAACATTTGAAGAAATAACCACTATCTTCAAGCAAAAGTCGGCAAAGGAGCTCAAATTCGTTTTGTTTCAAACAAACCAAATAACCATTATCGTAAGTATGGTAATTCAGATCTCTGTCTGTGAATTTTGTTAAGATATATGCAAGACACTGCCGGTGCACGACAAAGTTAACATTTTTTAAAACTAGAACTCCGCGAGTCGGATGTGTCGCCTTGTGAACAATGAAGTTTAGGAGAAATGACCAGGACAAAAATGAAATTTGAAAATCAACAGAGGGCAATAACTCAAAAAATAATAAATGCAGAGCAGCAGTTTCTGTGCACTGCACTTCTTATCAATAAGATCTATCATCCTATTAAGTTTCATATCTAAAGCTTTTATAATTATTGAGAAATGGCCTGGACAAAAATAAAGTAAGAAAATAAACAAAGGACAATAACTCAAAAAATAAGAAATGCAGAGTACCAGTTCTTGTGCACTGCACTTCTTCTTAATGAGATCTATCATCCTATGAAGTTTCAAGTCCATAGCTTTTTTACTTTAGGAGAAATGGCCCTGACAAAAATAAAGTATGAAAATAAACAAAGGGCAATAACTCAAAAAATAAGAAATGCAGAGTACCAGTTCTTGTGCACTGCACTTCTTCTTCATGAGATCTATCATCCTATGAAGTTTCAAGTCCATAGCTTTTTTACTTTAGAAGAAATGGCCCTGACAAAAATAAAGTATGAAAATTAACAAAGGGCAATAACTCAAAAAATAAGAAATGCAGAGCAGCAGTTTCTGTGCACTGCACTTCTTATCAATAATATCTATCATCCTATTAAGTTTCATATCTAAAGCTTTTATACTTTAGGAGAAATGGTCCGACAAAAATGAAGTATGAAAATTAACAAAGGGCAATAACTCAAAAAATAAGAAATGCAGAGTACCAGTTCTTGTGCACTGCACTTTTTCTTAATGAGAACTATCATCCTATGAAGTTTCAAGTCCATAGCTTTTACACTTTAGGAGTAATGGCCCGGACAAAAATGAAGTATGAAATTTAACAAAGGGCAATAACTCAAAAAATAGGAAGTGCAGAGTACTGGTTCTTATGCACTGCACTTCGAGTCATTATAAGAAGCATGCATACCAAGTTTGAAGTCAATCAAACTTATAATGACTGACTTATGCTCCGGACAAGTTTAAGGGGACGCCGACACCGACAACGACGCCGCCGACAAAAGTAACCCCTATATGTCGCCTTTTTCAAGGCGACACAAAAATCAGTCCAAACACGTGTTTCACTGAATATGAACAAACATGGCTGCCGATCAGTGTCGGAAAGAATGATGAAAAAAACGTCGTCACACAAAACCTATTACGATTTGGACAGATTATACGAATAAATTAATTCATAAATAAAAGAAGGGGCATTTGGCAGTAACTTCTTAAATTTCTTCCTGAAATTAAAGTAAAAATACTTACTTTATCAGCTGAAAACTCGATGCACGTTTTTCTTAGCTAAGGCGCTTCTTCTGGTATGTTGACTGGTCCTAAAAATCTCGATAACCAGACGTTTGGTAATGCGGAAAGGATTATTGGAGAATATGCAAGCGTTCGAGGAGTCAGAATTATTGGAACCATAAACCAGTCCGTATTGAAAATAATACGGTCTTGTCCATATGCGACAGGACACCAAACTTGTCCAAAACGAGACTGTCCAAAATGCTTGTGCTGCAATTTTTTAGACACGTGGAAACGGTCACACTAGACTAAATTAGACAATTTAGACACATCTTCTGTGACCGTCACACAATACCAAAATCGAAGCACAAGCATACCTTTTTCTCCGAATTCGCAGCAGCACAAGTATATCCTCGTCAAGACGTGTGCCCTAAACGAGAAAACAATGGGTGAAACTAAATAAAATGGAATTTTGAAGTCGTTCATAATTATAAATTATGTGCATATAACCATATAGCCTTGTCTCAAGCTCCGGACTTAGTGGTCTGGATAGAAAGGTCATCAACTCAGTAGTTATTTGCTAGGACTAACCCTTTCTAGTTCGTTTATACATAATATCAGATTTTCCTCAGATAGTCTGTGAATTCAAATAAATAAATGATATGGGAAAACATGTTTAACGAAATTGCGTCGAAACAATAATGCCTTGCTCCATAGAGCTCATCTTTAATTGACGGAAGCTGGTAGAAATCACCACTTTCAATGACCCTAATTCCCTCAAAAATATATTATCTCTCTTTCTCAACGATCTGCAAAGTAATTTAACACGCAATGACTTTTTGTTATTTTATACTGTTTTGGTGACACTTTTGCTTGTGTCTCTTGTTGTTTCTCGTCTACGGTAAGTATCTTCCCCTTTGTCCCTAGTTTTTATTTATTTTATTATCCCCCCTTCCCCGTGTCTCATGTCCCCTTCCCCTGTGCCTTTTGACTTTATGGGCCTAATATTAAATCATTTATTTGTTTTCTTTTAGTTCCTTATCAGTTACTAATTCTTTATTCTTATGTAGTGGTCTGCCTGCCCGTGCTCTGCCTTATGCCCTGTCCTATTTTTCTTTGGGGTCCTCCTGGGCTCCTTGCCGCTGGCGCTTGTTGCTGGGTCGGGTGGGGGCTGCGTTCATTGAACGCCGCCTTTCCTTGTCGATCTTGTTTATCATATATTACTGCTTACCATGGAAACCATGTCGACTAATAAAACGTCAGTGATTAATATCTTTTTTTGTACTGCTAAATCGTTCAAATGCACAAACTAAATGTAAAAGTTTTTCATTGCTATGCCGCCTGTCGTCGATCCCACGTCCTTGCACCTAGACCCTGATACTGCACACTAGCGATACCTGTGAAACGATATTAGTGAAACAAGTCAAAAAGCGACATTTTTACCAGATGACCGAAGCTTTTGTACACACTCTCTAAAAGTTTACGTTTTACCTGTCCCTGTCTGACCTACCAACAACATGTTGTCTGTTCAGAACAGAATCTACACATAACTTTTGTTTTGTGTCCATTTTACTGCAGTCAATAAGTGCAATAATAACTTAACGTGAACCTGAATTTGGAATATGGCGCCACTTTATGTTTAAAGTACCGCTGCCCGATTTCCAGGCAGTTGCCAATACGATTCGCAGGTACCAGATTCGAAAAGGCACATGTACGGTAATTATACATCACTTCCGTTGCAGATAAAAATGGAGACTGGGCTTTTTAGTAACATCGGAAAAATGACATTTTTAGAATCGAGACATCTTCATTAGACAATCGTTACATTCAATCAAATTTGAGTTCTACTAGCCTCTCAAAAGGGTTTTTATCCCAATACCAAGTGCCTATAGACTTAAACATTGCCTTCCAGAAAATGTTCACTTGAGCTATAAAGACGAAAAACAAAAGTTCATAAATACATAATTGTATTGCTAAAATAGAGAAACAAGAATCCCTAAAGAAAGCCCAACACAACAAAATTGAAAATGTTGCAAGCTCGGTTTGATTGAGCTCGTTCATGGACGGTACTGTCAAGTGCAAACTACCGTCCACGCCCCCTAGACTGCATATTTTTTCCTATATACCAAGTTGAGTTAAATATCATACTGTGAATTTCGATATTATTCGTTTTCGGCACGATATGGCTAGTTAAGTGTTGACGTGCCGTACCAAACAAATATTATTCGTTAGTCAACAATTAATTAGATCTACTAATTTTCAAGATAATTCATGGTATAACATAAAAATGTTTATTTGATTTTTGACATAATATTGTTAGATGTTGTTTTTAAAGAAATTGTTGATATTTATATCTATGTATTCTAAAATATTACATCAGTTGATTAAATATACTTAAACTTCGTCTCTTGTTGATTTCAATTAAAACCAATTAAGATGTCTTCTTTCACTTGATTTAAACTAATGGGAGACGAAGCCTCTTGTTGTAATTTTCAATTCATTCATTGCAAATATGTTTGCAGGGCATCTGCTGACATTAAGACTAAAGTGATATTGGATGCTTTGGTAAATAGCTCCCCATGTTAACAGGAAAACAAATCTGGAAATAAAGTGATCCCTCGGAAGCATTAATCACAACAAAATTACATAAGTATTACAGATTCGGTTTGAAAATTCTTCAAATATGATAAACAAGATCAACAAGGAAAGGCGGCGTTCAATGAACGCAACGCCCAAACGATCCAGTTGCAAAGAGCCAATGAGGACCCCAAATAAAAAGAGGACAGGGAACAAGGGAGAGCATGGGTAGGTTAATCACTAAAATTAAAAAAAGGCCACATTTATATTAGCTGTCTCCCGACCCTACTTTGCTGTCTCCAGACCCTACTTTTTAGAGTTGGGTAGGAAGGTAGGTAATATTTTTTTGGGCCCCCACTTTAGTGGCGGGCATTTAGATTTACCCTTGTCCGTCCGTCCGTTCTCTTTTGTGTCGCACATAACTCAAAAAGTATTTGACCTAGAGTCATTAAACTTTACAGGAATGTTGATCAGCATGTGTAGCTGTGCACCTGGGTATTTTCGTCTGGATAATTTTCGTATTGTTAGAGTTATTGCCATTGACTTTCGCATTTTGCAATTTTCAACTTGTGTCGCATGTAACTAATTGTTACTCAATGCATTGTTATTGTTGCCATCTGCGAGGCAAAGTAAAACTCCTTCTAGGTGAAGAAGTGTAAGAACATTGTCTACTAACATGTGTCCTCGAATTGAACGCTGTGTAGCCTTCCCAGACAGCATGTGTGTTACTGAATTATACAAATTTCCAAAAGCTCCTTTAGCCCTGACTCGGACATCAGCTGACCTATACAACCAAGGAAACTCATTTCCGTGTGAAATGCTCCGAGACGAAGAACTATTGTCTTCAGAACACTATGTTATGTGTTGAAATTATCTGTGTTGCCTTCTGAAATAGAGGTTGGTCAAATGTCAGAACAGGGGTCTGTGCGTACTTTTGAGCTTGTTCACAAACAAAGTGCAGTGTCGTATATATGCAGTTGACATCACTTGGATTGAGATCAATCATTGGTAAGAATGTAATGGTGGACTTCTTCGGTATTGTATCAAATTTTTTGTCAAAAGTTTGCATGAAACAAGACCAACTTGGTCTTTGTGGCAGTAATGGCCATATTATCTTGCAGAAAATATCTAGCGATCTCTGTAGCTGGCGACATGCAGTAATATCAGGTAAGTCACAGAACAAAGAAATTTCAGAAATCTCAACAGATGGCACTTAATATCTCCCAGAAATTATGTTGACTTCAGTAAGGTGTCCGCTACAAATTGTAAAAATGGATCATAGTCTGATTCCTGGCAAGGAATTTTGTTAGACAAAGCGGCAGCAGCATTAGCTTCCCCCTTTTGGACTTCAGAATAAGAACAACAAACGCCGAGGCTATTGAGATGATCAATTAGAAATCTGGAGCAGAAATGATGATGCAGTTGTACTCCAAGACCTAGCTGTAGCGGGGCAATCACACTTCTAGCTCGACATGTCTGAACAATGCTCTGACCTTTAGCGGCAACCTTTACATTATTTTGCTGCCCAAAATAGCTTTCATAAACAATATGAGACTCTCTGGTAAAAAAGAAACGTTATTCTCTGCTGAAGAAACATCTTTAAAAATTTGGACAGTAATCTCTGGATGTTTTCATTGAATTTATATCGGATTGAATTTATATCGGCTTTAAGCAATTTTCCAGCAGTTTCTAAAATTTTTTTTTTTTTTTCATCACTCTGTCCTTGTAAATCTTCATAGAATGAATGGATTATCGCAGATGCGTTAGACCTCAAGGAAACAATGTCATTTTTGCCAACAATACTTCTTATTATCACCTCAGACACTAAGTCACTTACTGTGAGAGTTTCATTTGTTACACCTTCAAGAAATAACATTACCTTTTCAAAAGCATCTTTCTGTTCTTTTTGTCCTGGTCGACCTGGACTTCTAAATGCAGCTTTTAAATTTGTCTTTTGACGTTATATCTGTAATATGCAGGCTTCATAACCTCAGACCCCCTTGCAAAATCCTATTTTATTTAGTTCCGCCCATTGTTTTCTCATTTAGGGCACACGCATTATTTTACTTGGGGACCATATGCCGCTTTTCATGGAATGGCACTAACGTGTCACATTGAAGGTTCCATGATAACGCCATATGAACACATCTGCGGATGTTTCAAAATTCTAAATTTTACCAGTTCATGTTTAACTGTTGAATTCTGCTCAAGCCGGTGCGTGGATGGTAGTTTGCACTTGACAGTACCGTCCATGAACAGGCTCAATCAAACCGAGCCTGCAGCATTTTCAATTTTGCCGCTTTTGGCTTTCTTTAGAGATTCTTATTTCACTCTATTTTGTTACAATTTCCCGTCTGGTATGCCTTCGGAATGCTCTTTCCTGTCCTAAAGTTAACCTTACACTGCTGGTGGTATATAGCATGCAGGTAAGTCAAAAACATGAGAGAGACGAATAGATGAATACAGAATCCCTAAAGAAAGCCCAACAAGTTTAATATCATGCGCCCACTGATCATCCCCATCTATACATTTTTTAATAATAGTTTTTTAAAATTCTAAACTTCTTACAGAATATGCATCAAAAGATCTTTTCTTATTTAATTAACCACATTTAGCAAATGTACCACAAAATAAACATCTTTATGTAAAATCAAAGTTTGGAACAACATAACGCAAATGTTTATCATTTCTATCAACATATTTATCATCTGAATGAATGTCAGATAATGTTCTAGTAAAGTTTTTGCGACACAAAACATGAACATAGTCTCCTGGATTTATTATGACTTTTACTGAGTGATATTCACAAGCGGCTCTAATCCCTTGGCATCCTTTCTCTCCAACTCGGACGGAAGAGTTGCTGTCATCATTGGGCTTTTGGTAAAGTTTACACAGGAACTGTGTCTCCATCTGGAACAAAATATTGCATCTTTATGGAGATAAAGGTTCAATAGATTACAAAACAAACTAACTGATGTGTTAAGACCTTTAGACGGGCAATCAATGTGATTCTATTATATAAATTTCAAAGAAACTAATTTGTCATCAAATTTATTTATTTATTTACCTATTTATTTTTTATACATAATTATAATCAATTGTAATTTTTAGCTCACCTGAGCATGCTCAGGGTGAGCTTTTAGGATCTATGATTGTCCGTCGGCCGTCGTCCGTTCACATTTATTTGTTAACACTCTACATTTTTGCCTCAATCATCATCAAACTTGGTCAGGATGCTTATCTAGTTGATAGCTTGGATGAGTTGGAACATGGGTCATCTCAGATGAAAAACTAGGTCACAAGAGCTAAAAAATAGAAAAACCTTGTTAACACTCTAGAGGTCACATTTTTGCCTCAATCATCATCAAACTTGGTCAGGATGTTTGTCTAGGTGATAGCTTGGATGAGTTCGAACATGTATCATCCCGGATGAAAAAGTAGGTCACCGGAGCTAAAAGTAGAAAAACCTTGTCAACACTAGCGGTCACATTTTTGCATCAATCATCATCAAACTTGTTCAAGATGCTTGTCTAGGTGATAGCTCGAATGAGTTCGAACATGGGTCATCTCGGATGAAAAACTAGGTCACCGGAGCTAAAAATAGAAAGACCATGTTAACACTAGCGGTCACATTTTTGTCTCAATCATCATCAAACTTGTTCAGGATGCTTGTCTATGTAATAGCTCGGATGAGTTCGAACATGGGTCATCTCGGATGAAAAAAATAGGTCACCGGAGCTAAAAATAGAAAAAACTTGTAAACACTCTAGCGGTCACATTTCTGCATCAATCATCATCAAACTTGGTCAAGATGCTTGTCTAGGTGATAGCTTGGATGAGTCTGAACATGGGTCAACCTAGATGAAAAACTAGGTCACCGGAGCTAAAAATAGAAAAACCTTATTAACATTCTAGCGGTCACATTTTTGCCTCAATCATCATCTAAATTGGTCAGGATGCTTGTCTAGGTGATAGTTCGGATGAGTTTGAACAAGGGGTCATCTCGGATGAAAAAGGTCACCGGAGCTAGAAATAGAAAAACGTTGTTAACACTCTAGCGGTCACATTTTTGCCTCAATCATCATCAAACTTGTTCAGGATGCTTGTCTAGTTGATAGCTTGAATGAGGTTGAACATGGGTCATCTCAGATGAAAATTTAGGTCACAGGAGCTAAAAATTGAAAAATCTTGTTAACACTCTAGAGGTCACATTTTTGACACAAGTGTCATCAAACTTGATCAGGATGCTTGTCTAGGTACTTGCTCGGATAAGTTCGAACATGGGTCATCTCGGGTGAAAAACTAGATCACAGGAGCTAAAAATAGAAACACCTTGTTAACACTCTAGTGGTCACAATTTTGACTCAATTGTCATCAAACTTGTTCAGGAAACGTGTCTAGGTCATTGCTGGGATTAAATTGAACATTGGTCATCTCGGATGAAAAACTAGGTCACAGGAGCTAAAAATAGAAAAATCTTGTTAACACTCTAGTGGCTACTGTTGTGATCCAAATATTCTGTAAATTGGTCTGAAAGTTTGTTTTGATGATTTCTAAGTCAAGTTCGAACATGGGTCATCTTGGATGAAAAACTAGGTCACACCGCCCAAATATGGAAAAACCTTGTTAACACTCTAGTGGTCACATTTTCGACTCACTTGTCATCAAACTTGGTCAGGATGCTTGTCTAGGTAATTGCTCGGATGAGTTCGAAATCGCATGTGAAACTAGGTCACCAGAGCTAAAAATAGAAAAATCTTGTTAACACTAGTTGCTACTGTTTTGATCCAAGTATCCTGGAAATTGGTTTGAAAGTTTGTTTTGATGATTTCTAGGTCAAGTTTGAATAATGGTCACCTGGGTAAAAAACTAGGTCACACTGCTCAAATATGGATAATCCTTGTTAACACTGTAGTGGTCACATTTTTGACTCACCTGTCATGAGACTTAGTCAGAATGCTTGCCTAGTTAATTGTTTGGATGAGTTTGATGGGTCAGGTGAGCGATCTAGGGCCATCATGGCCCTCTCGTTGGATTATCTCATTGCTATAATTTATGCTTTTAGCTCACCTGAGCATGCTCAGGGTGAGCTTTTAGGATCGATGATTGTCCGTCGTCCGTCCGTTCACATTTTGTTGTTAACACTCTAGCGGTCGCATTTTTGCCTCAATCATCATCAAACTTGGTCAGGATGCTTATCTAGTTGATAGCTCGGATGAGTTCGAACATGGGTCATCTCGGATGAAAAACTCGGTCACAAGAGCTAAAAATAGTAAAACCTTGTTAACACTCTAGAGGTCACATTTTTGCCTCAATCATCATCAAACTTGGTCAGGATGTTTGTCTAGGTGATAGCTCGGATGAGTTCGAACATGGGTCATCTCGGATGAAAAAGTAGGTCACCGGAGCTAAAAATAGAAAAACCTTGTTAACACTCTAGCGGTCACATTTTTGCCTCAATCATCATCAAACTTGGTCAGGATGCTTATCTAGTTGATAGCTAGGATGAGTTCGAACATGGATCATCTCGGATGAAAAACTAGGTCACAAGAGCTAAAAATAGAAAAACCTTGTTAACACTCTAGCGGTCACATTTTTGCATCAATCATCATCAAACTTGGTCAAGATGCTTGTCTAGGTGATAGCTTCGATGAGTTCGAACATGGGTCATCTCGGATGAAAAAGTAGGTCACCGGAGCTAAAATAGAAAAACTTTGTTAACACACTAGCGGTCACATTTTTGCCTCAATCATCATCAAACTTGGTCAGGATGCTTGTCTAGGTGATAGCTTGCATGAGTTCGAACATGGGTCATCTCAGATGAAAAACTAGGTCAGCGGAGCTAAAAAAAGAAAAACCTTGTTAACACTCCAGCGGTCACATTTTTGCCTCAATCATCATCAAACTGGGTCAGGATGCTTATCTATTTGATAGCTCAAATGGGTTCGAACATGGGTCATCTCGGATGAAAAAACTAGGTCACAAGAGCTAAAAATAGAAAAACCTTGTTAACACTAGCCGTCACAATTTTGCCTCAATCATCATCAATCTTGGTCAGGATGTTTGTCTAGTTGATAGCTTGGATGAGTTTGAACATTGGTCATCTCGGATGAAAAACTAGGTCACAGGAGCTAAAAATAGAAAAATCTTGTTAACACTCTAGTGGCTACTGTTTTGATCAAAATATCCTGTAAATTGGTCTGAAAGTTTGTTTTGATGATTTCTAAGTCAAGTTCGAACATGGGTCATATAGGATGAAAAACTAGGTCACACCGCCCAAATATTGAAAAACCTTGTTAACATTCTAGTGTTCACATTTTCGACTCAATTATCATCAAACTTGGTCAGGATGCTTGTATAGGTAATTGCTCCGATGAGTTCGAAATCGCATGTGAAACTAGGTCACCGGAGCTAAAAATAGAAAAATCTTGTTAACACTCTAGTTGCTACTGTTTTGATCCAAGTATCCTGGAAATTGGTTTGAAAGTTTATGATGATTTCTAGGTCAAGTTTGAATATGGGTCACCTGGGTAAAAAACTAGGTCACACTGCTCAAATATGGATAATCCTTGTTAACACTGTAGTGGTCACATTTTTGACTCACCTGTCATGAAACTTGGTCAGAATGCTTGTCTAGATTATTGTTTGGATGAGTTTGATGGGTCAGGTGAGCGATCTAGGGCCATCATGGCCCTCTTGTTTCAAATTCTACCTTTTTTCTAGCAGTTTATAGGGTACTAGAAGAATATGTTTTCAGTTTCCCTAACAGTCTCTTGAAGAACGGACTTGAAACTCAACTAAACAGTTCAAAATAATATATATGAAATAATGAGATACAGGAACAACATTTAAGGTGTTACATATAAATGATAGTAATTCTGAATTTTTCATATTTATGGAATTGATAAACATTTCTAGGTTAATTGATTAACATTTACGAATTAATGCATTTGAAATGCGGTAGATCTCTAATTATTTGCTGATGATTTTTCTTTTAATTCAAAATTTTCTTCTTAATATATACCTCTTAGCAATCTATTAGTATTATTCAGCTACATGTTGTTTGAGAAGAAGATCAACAATCTACAGTTTGTTGTTGAAGACCGGGTATCGTCTCTGTTAGTACCTTTAAGAGAAATAATAATTCAGTGAATATATTAACTAAACATCCAAATAACAAGATAACAGAACTATTTTACATAATAAGATACTAAGACAACAGTACTGTTTTATTAAAGTTTAATTAAGTTATAACATATAATACTGAAGAAAAAAAAACGTAACAGTAAGTTTCCTTCTCAAATACAGTTTAAATACTTCATAAGTGTTTGTTTATAGTGTACTCTCATAATTTATCCTATACTTTAACAGTTTGGGGTTTCTCTGCCTCAGCTCATTGGGCACAACTATCTGGTCATCCGATGTTGGAGGCATAGTCGGGGGAATTCCACGTAAGTTTGGCATGACATCAATGTTTCAAGGAATAAGCACAAAATGTGCGATAATAATACTAACCATCAACTGTGATGACTTAAACGCAGCTTTAATCAAATTTCTCAAGGTTGTGTTTTAGAGATCGTATTTCCATGGATGTCAATTTATGCTTCGAGTAAATACACATTGGTTTTTTGCATTCAGTGCACGGCACAAATAGCCTTACAGTTTGAGCCACTAGAAGAATATCCATTATTAAACGTAACCATTGTTTACAAGAAGATAAATTACTCATCTTCTAACATCGAGAAAACTTGTAACTTGTACACAATCGACATTTACCCGGCGGCAATTGATTGTCAGTACACGTGACAAATACCATGCGGGGAACCAGAATACTACACGTCGTTATTGAAAATATATCAGTAAAAATATGCGGCGCTAAAAATAGATAAAAATTTTGGTCGGCGAGAGCAAATAAATGTTTTTGGAACACAGCGTTTTTCTAGGGTCGATCGGGAGACAGCAAAGCTATTTTTAATTTTGGCCTGAGAAGAAACTAAATAAGTAACTGATAAGGAACATTTTCCTTCCAATATCTGCTAATAATCTTTAGGTAAAATGATTTTTACGTAGCTTTTACACAGCTTGACCTGTTTCAAAATTATCAAATTTCCATTCAGTCATAATTTATATTTATACGGAGACCTTTTTGCACGCGCCTCTTGTTTAAACCATGTCTGTTTCAAATAAATGCTAATGAATCAAATCGATAATTTGCTTCTGCCTTTCTATAAATCGGGAAGGCTGATCAGTTAACCATCAGAAAGTCGATGATTCTTATTAGATGCCAGCGTTTGTCTGAAATGAGGAGCGTCTAGGTTCATGAGGGTTTTTCCACCGTTTGTCTGGATTGTCAACATATGAAATTGACGGTTTGGTTTAAACACAACCAAAATGTCATTTCTACATTGTTCACTGTAAGGTTCTGTGATGATACATACAAAAACTAAAAGATTCGGGGGGAGCATAAAGTCGTCGGGTTGTTCGTCCGTGTGTCCGGCCCATAATTTTGTTATTTGAAGTTAGATTTTAAATCTATATCACAGAAATGATCACCATATTGAGACGACATGTCGCGCGGAACATTTGGGTCGCTGCCTTGAAGGTCAAGGTCACAGCATGACCTTGCAGCAAAATCCTGTCCGGCCAATAACTTCATTATTTGAAGACGGATTTTAAATCTATTTCACAGAAATAATCACCATATTGACGTGTCGTGCGCAACATTTGGGTCGCTACCTTGAAGGTCAAGGCTCATGTTTTGTAAAAGATTTAGGGAGTTCTTTTAAATAATTCATCTGTTAACAGCTGTTGTACATTCTTTCTTTATTCAAAAACCAAGAGCTCGCTCTAAAACATTTGTCTCAAAAAATCAGCAACATCTTTTTATTGGAATTACAGGAAAAACACGATAAGCCAACAATATGATTGTTTAATCAAACAAAGCAAATTTGTACGATTTATTTTATCATTTTATGTAATTCAGTTGAATCTTACAATTAAGGTCTTCAGTATGGTGTAATTTCTATCCGATTAGATCATGATCAGCTCCTTAATTGCGCTACGCATTAAAATCTGATGATCAGCAAAAGGTTGTTACCTTCTCGTGTTCTTTTTTTCCAACAGCGGTGATCTTCACAATGGTTTCTAATTCTAAATATCCGATGAGTTGTTAATGTTCACGATTTGGAGAACAAACATAGCGTTGTCCATACAGCCGGCAAGTAAACTTGCAATACAACATAACCCATTAAAAGTTGAGTTTATTATTTCTAGTTTACTTGAATGTTTCAAATCACTTTAAAGAACTAGTTTCTAACAAAAATAAAAAAATTCTTTCACTTTCACGGACAATGAAATTTTAATACTATATGTAATGCCTGTCTGTACAAACTGGTTTGATTGCATGGATAAAATAGCTTTCTCGGGGAAATCAATGGTCGAAACAACTTGCATTTTGTTTGTATCAATAAATAGTTTTAGATAATCACTTATTAGTTGATATCAAACAAAGAACCAAACATCTCAGATCAAGCATAGCTAAAATCTCGCTTCGAATTTGCTCTTATAGCTCCAAAATCTGCCTATGTAGTAAACAGTTTATGGAATCATTGGTATAAATATGTGCATATTGATTTTTTTAAACAAAGACACGGCACCTGAACTTAAACCTTAATGTGTATATATATATCTTAAGATTACAAGTCCAGTTGCAAAACGCAAACGTAAATATAGGAGAATGCCCAAGAGAGAACAAAGATATGTTTGTTTAAAAAAGATAAATTCTGTCATCTTCAAGTAAATGTCATTGAGATATATTATCGCATTTGAACGTTTAACCTGTCTTATTTAACGGTTTTATTCTTACCTTAAAAGAACTTTACCTTATTTGATTGTCGTAGATATTCACTACTCATCATTTTGAAATATAATTGTTATTTATTATACCATACAAGCAAACATATTTTTTCAAATAGAATATGTTTAATAAAAAACAAAATTTTTGATATTCGTCTTGAGAAATTTGATTGTCCATTCCGAAACGTCTATAAAATATTGCCTATGAACTAGTTTATATGCGTTCTGTAAGAAATATGCGTGATTTTACAATAACAAATAAAGGTGAAAGCTTTAAAACAAAGAATCTTAAAACTTATCTAAGTGTTCGATTATATTGATAAATCATTTTTAAATGTTGCCACCGATGCAGCACCACGCTATTCACATATTATTTGTTTGTGTAGCATTTTGTAAATAGCATTCATCGTGTAATTAATCATTTATTGAAGAATAAACTAGTTAAGTAAAAACACATTTATACAATTTTAATTGATTTAATTAATTTGTTTCGTAAAAGGTGTATCGTATGGAATGAGGATTGGTTTATATCACTTAACATTTAACATATGATTGATATCATGTATTTATAATATAGTATCTCAATATAGAAGAACGACATAAAACTTTACAAATAATCGTTATCGAACACTTGCATAACACAATTTTTTTACTATAAGTATATAGATTGAAGCATTTATATACCTCCGAATGAGATATGACGAAACAACACTTCTAACATTATTAAAAGAAGATGGTTTATCATATTATTGTATCAAATTTATGTATAATTTTCACGTTAAATCCTTTAGAATAACTTTATTTGTCAACACCAATCAGATGGTTTTCCATTCATTTCAATCAGACATATTTATGATGTTGATCATGCTGATGTATCAGGGATTTATGGAATCAGATTGATAACATGCAGAAATAAAAAAGTTGATCTCTTGTTGAGTTTTCATAAAAGTAACCGTTTATATTTTCAAAAACGACTGTCAGATGTATGAATGAATTATTCATTATCCAGGTTTTGGTAAATGTTTATTGTATTCGTCAAAAATGACATTTTAGAGTTTTTCAGCTAGTTTTTATCGTAGATTGACATTTAGAAAAGTGCTTCTGTCAAATTGGAATGTGTTTGTTTCTGATATCAACGTTGATAACAGATAAATACTTTTTATCATATTAATCCCTCGTTCTTATTCATTTTAAAAACTAAACATATGGTTTACAGAAACGTGGAAAAGTGATACATCTATCCAAATAACACTAGACACATTCAGTAAGTCGTGTCTATCCCAGCCAACATGCTATATCGGCCCGACATCAAACCGACATGGTTTTCTATGACGGCCCGATGTCGGCTTTAACATCGGCTGCAAATAGGAATGATGTTGGCCCGACATCGGCAGAACAATATCGGGCCGACATCTTAACGATATAGGCCCGATATTTCTTGCCGACATCGGGCCTACATCAAAACAATGGCGGTGCGATGTCAGCCAACAGTAGAAAGATATCGGTCCTATATCGACCAGGTATCATCCTTATGCTAGCATGTTGATGACATCTAGCAGCAAGCATTTGGCACAACCTGCAAAAACACAAAATAAAAGATAATTATTCTACAAAATTAGACAATAAAGACACATATTTTAACTTAAATGTGCAAATGACAATCACTACCCGCGAAATCATGTGACAAATATTTTCAAACATGATTTTACATCTAAAAAAGAGACAAACAGATAAATTGTGTTTTTCCAATAATTTTAAGTGTAAAAATCAAATTATTAACAGCGTTTACAGATTTTTTGAATCATCATTACATTAATAAAAAACATGCTTTTCATCACCTTCCTTTGTTAGCTTTTCTTTTTGGCGCTTAATCTGTTAATTGTAGGACTGCAGTGAATATTTTCAAGCTTTTCATTTAAGATATAATAAAAGAGTGATTTTTATGTAGTCAAAACGTAAATATTGAATTTAATAACAAACCACATATCATTTCCAAACTCATCTATGATTATTTTAGAAATTCATATCAAAAATTACAATTATTTGCTGCATGATTTTCAATTCAACAGAAAACGCAATATCGTACCGATGTCAATCCGATATACAAAATACTTGCATTGATAGGTCATGTAGGCCCGACGCAGACCCGATGTATCTTTTTTGATCTAACACGAAATGTGGTTGATATTGTTCTAGTAATTGAAATCATACACAGGACAATTTATTCACATTATTAAGTAAACAATGGCATTGCAATTAGAATTTTTCAAAATATTCAATATGTCGGCACTGCAGCGGCCCGACGTCGGCCAATAGTCGGCATATTTTGCCGACATGCCGACATTAATCCTATATAGGCCCGATATGGTGATGCTGGCTGGGATGATAATAATAGTTTTACTTCTATCGAACCATTCCATGCGATAAACATTTGAGCTATACATAAATGGTTAAAGTTTAACAAAAACAATCTTGAATATCATGCGTTTACGATTACACCTTATAAATAGACTTAACAGATTGATTATCAACAATTAATGGTTATTACATGTACATTGTAAATATATTAACAATTTAAAATCTAATAATGTTGTCCTTATTTAAAGCAAAAAATAACAAAGCCTCTAATAGACGACGTATCTGTGCATAGATATGTTTAGCTCAGCTTGGAATTTAGTATGATTCGAGGTATGTTTATGTCAATAGCAAATTATTACATTATAACAAATATCAATTTATATATCTTTTTATTGAAAGACAAAACACTTAAATTGCTCGATGACTTATCTTAATTTTGCAAAGTAAATTTGAAAAAAAAACATACTGTTATAAAAATGCTATGAGAGCAATGCTAACAAAATTCACCATTTAATAACGCTCGACCCTTTAATTTACTTTGAAAAAAACTACATAAAATGAAAACACAAAATACATATGCTGCATACAGAAATTTATGTAAGATAACACCGTAAGTATATTTCCTTTCAATCATTCAATACACAGCGGCGTAAATCAAAACGATATTATTACAGAAATTATAGATTAGATTGTTTTGAAAACTGCATCTCTCTAGGGGGTTGACTAAAGAGAATAAACACTTTTTACAGTAATGTCCCCAGGTATAAAATATGATATCCAGGTATAATCTCACGATTCACCGCGGGCGGGTAACAAATGAATCGCTCCTCCTCATTTACAGCTTTAAAATTGTGGGAAAAGTAAATTTGATGATCTAGGCAAATATAGATACAATTTCTTATAGGAATAAATTGAACAAATACACATACTTTCTATTAATTTTGCCGACTGTTAAAAAGTCATTCTCTCAGTTCGTAGCGGAGTTGTCATTATACCATTTGTAACAACTGTTTATACAGACAGTTGTACATCACTGTCTGATTCAGTTACGGATTCGTCATTGCAACAGTTTCGAAGTCCTTCCTTATAGCAATTTGAGATACAAGGCTGTTACCCGAGGCAAATAGCATCGAGAAGCCTGCATTTGTTCACTTACAAGTCCTGTTTGTATATGAAATGTATGCATTTTCTTTTAAAACACTAGTTTACATTTGTGAACCGTGACAGACCATTTGCCTAAATTCGTTGCAGATAAGCCATCGTATTAAATCGGGATGGCTCTAACCAAAATACAATGGCCATGAGAGATTATTTTTAAAGGCTATGTATACTCTCTGTAAAACTTTAGATCTAATGAAAATTTCGGCATTTTAAAAGAGGCAAAATGTTACTGAAACGGTGGCCTTTATATTTCGAATGGTCACGATACAGTGATCCACTAACTTTATGAAAATATGACTCATTTTAAAGTGTGTTAGAGCACGTTATTTCAAGACTTAACGTCATTGACAGTGAGTCAAGTTAAAAGGAAAGGTACGTACTTATTATAAAAAGAAAAGCAGCGACCCTGTTTATTGTATTTGATCGGGGTTCTTCTTGAATAGAGTTCTAGTCCTCAAGAGACCTGCGTGTCATTTCTTTTTTGATCGGTGATTTGTTTTAATAAGTACCTGTATAAAATTGTTTACATATTGGCGAATGGGTAAGGTCGTTGACTTCAAACCACTTGCCCCTCACCGCCGTGGGTTCGAAGCCCGACAGGGACTATGAATTCTTTCATGTAAGGAAGTCATCGAGCAAGCTTGGTCATACTCGGGTGCCCGTCCGTGCCTGAAATAATTCACGAAAGAGCACTTAAGGTCTTCCTCCACCAGTAAAACTGGAACGTCGCGATATGACCTATAATGTGTCGGTGTGACGTAAAACCCAAACAAAACAAACATATTCGTAAAACTTATCATTTTCTGGTGCCAAAAGATGTTTACCAGGGATGTATATTTTGTTGTGACTATTGTTTGCTTTTCTTTGTCCTCAAATTCTACGGTTATGTCGGTATCTACTGTGTCACACTGATGGTTTCATGATAACTTCAGTATGAGCATATCTTATCTTGTCATGTTTAATGATGAATTCTGTTTAAGCAGATGCTAGGGTGCGTGGACGGTAGTTTGCATTTGACAGTATTGAGGCTGTAAAAAGACGCCCCGTCAATCAGAGATGTTATATTTCCGATCCTTGGAGATTGTTCAGCTCGACATTATTGTTGTGTTTGTGGTATTTATAGTTATAATCGCCATATGAACACATCTGCGGATGTTTCAAAATCCAAATATGTACCAGTTCATGTTAAATGTTGAATTCTGCTAAAGTCGGAGCTAGGGGGCGTGGACGGTTGTTTAAATTTGCCAGTACAGTCTATGAACAAGTTCAATTAAACCGAACCTGTTACATTTTCAAATTTACCGTGTTGGGTTTTTTAGGGAATCTTATTTTATCTACTCTTTTGCATCTGAATCACTTGAGCCACATAAAATTAAACAGATATTTCATTAAATCAATATATTGCGAGGGAGGACTTAATTTTAATTCTTTTAAATAATTGTTTTATTGCTATTTCTATTATGATAGTATTTACTAAGTTATACATTATACTGTTCATATTGTTTATAATACAACAATTACATATTATTAAGTTAATTATGCTGACAAATCAGATACTGTCAGTTTAGAAATTGGTACACTTAACATATATTAGTATATATTTGTAAACGACCTTGATTCGTTGTTTTCAAGTAACATATTTACCGCCAGGTGATTAGAATAAGTTCAGTTTCAGTTTCTATTTAACCAAGGCATATAATATGCAACTGGTTATAACAAAGAATTATGTGCTACGTCGGTAAGCTTCGTAGATTTCTGTTAAAGCCACTTATTGTATCTACAAACAACTAATTTAAACTTACATGCGTGATTTAGCATTCTGTCGATATGAACACATTTCAACTAATTTATTCTACACTATAATTGTCTTATCAGGTCAGTTGTTTACACCAAGGCCAGAACAATATAAGATACTTTGAAACTTTATCCTTTAATAAAGGGAACACTTGAACATTAATCAAGATTATCACGTTTGTCGCTCAAAACATGTAACTTACAAATATTATATTTTTAGTCAAATTGCCACTTCCTAAGTCACTGATACAGAAATGAACTCAAATGGAACATGCAACATCGATAGAAAGTTAACGTGAAGTCGTAAGTCGTATTTAATTCTCTACAGATGCTTTTTTAAAATTAAAAAAAAAAATATTCTAGTTCCAATGAAATTATTTCCATTACCTTTACAGCAACTGTTAAAGCCATAGGGATGTCTTTATCTCTTTACAGCTGTTACACTTCATTTCTTTTGTACTGCTGATGCAAACATCAAATTCTCATTTGGGGTATAAAAAATCACAAAATTTAATCATGCATAATCTCCTTTTTTAAATAAAAATTTAAAATTTGAAAAAGATACCCCCCTAAAAATTTTTAATGTTTTCAAGGGGATAAATACCAAAAAAGATTTTCCAAAAAATAAAAAAAAACCCAAGAAAAAAAAAAAAAAGTTGAGAGTTTTAAAAATTTGGAAACTTTTCACTTCAATAAATTTTAAAAGTAAATACCGAGATACATATTCAGATTGGAAACTTTAAAATTTTTGGGTTTAAAAACCTTTAACAGAACAAAAAAATTTTTTTCTTTTTAAAACCTTTTTGGCATTCTTTTTGCTTTTAATTTTCCATTCCAAAAACCCTTTTCCGAGGGGTTAAGGCCCGTTTAAAAAAAAAAGTTTGAATGTTTTAAAATATAAAAACAAAAAATTTGCAACAAAACTTTAAAAAGGAAAAATAAACGTACAAAAATTTCACTTTTTAAAAATTTTAAAAATTGCCATGGGACAAAGATAAAACCCCAAAGGCCTTTTTTGGGGGTTTATAAGTAAAAACAAAAAATAGTGAAAAAAATAAATGCATACTTTAAAATTTTTTTCAGAACAAACAATTTTTTCAAAATAACCCGAAAAAAAATTTATAAAACCTTTCTAATTTTTTTTTTGGGTTGGGGATTTTTTTGCGAGGATGGTTAATATTTTTTAATAACAATACATCCTTTTTACAAAATTCTTTAAATCAAAAAAAGTAGAATACATGTAAGAAAACAATCTTTTACCCACATAAAACCCAAAAAAAACCCCTTTAACAACAAAGAAAAAAAAAAAAAATGGGCTTTTCAAAAAACGGCAAATAAAAAAAAACACCCACACTATTCCATTATTTAAAAAAAATTTTGGGTTATAAATTTTAAATTTATTTTTTCTGAAACGGGTAAATATAATTTTTTAAAAATTATGTTTTAAATCTGGGGCAAGAAAAATTTTTAATTTAAAACTTTTAAAAATCGATACACTTTAAAACTTTTGAACAACTTTTTAAATTAATCAATCCAACAACCCACCAAAACATATTACAAAAAAATAAAAAAGCTTTTTTTAACGGTCAAAGATATTTTTTCGGGCTTTGGTTTGGGTTTCAAGAAAAAGGGAAATTTTTTAAACCTTTTCTAATAACGGCCATTTTTTTTAAGTAAAAAGGGAGACATAAAAAATTTTTTTTTGGGATCTTTTCAACGAAAAATTTTTAACTTTTTAACTTTTTGGTACCAAAACTTAATGGGAAATCTTGGACCCTTTTTGTAAAAACAAAATGGGACAAAAAGACCTGCTTCGGAATTTTTAATGCCTGGAATCAAGAGGGGAAACCCCAAAAGGGGGGGTTTAAAATAAGCAACTAAACCCCCAAAAAAAACTGGGGGAAATTCAGTAAAAAACCCCCTTTTCCGTTTTTTAATTGACCTTTTACGGGCAAAACACCCTTCAAACAAATAAGTTTTTTTTGGCTACAAAAAATAAATGTTTATTTAAAAAAACCATATCAATTAGGCCCAAAATTTAAAAAAATTTTAAAAACTTTGACCCCAATAGCAAAGTACTCATCTTTTTTTAACAAATTTAATTTTGGAAAAGGAAAAAATTTAAACCCTTTTTTTCTTTAAACCAATAAATTTAAAATTTGCTCCCCTTCCGCAATTGATAGGAATCGATGTTTTTCTTGTTGTTGTTTTCCTTCTTTTGTGGTTATTTTTCTCTTCTTTTTTCAATATTATAATAAGCAAACATTTACATGTATTTCTTTCCCGAACAGTTGATATTTTTAAATTTATGAAACTGTGTAATCCATTCTAATTCCATATGTGTTATTTAACTACACTTAAGTTATTTATAGTTTTATTATAGTAAAGTATAGCTATTTTTATAGTAAAATAAACATTACTACCTTTTTCATGGTCAATAGATAATACACCGGTTTATTAAAGATTTTTCCCTATTTGTTATAACCTGTTGTACATTTCAATATATGACATTGTTTTAATATGTAATCCTGTTGTACAAATTTTTTTGTGTATTAAGATAGACAAATAAAGAAAATGAATGCAATAAAGTACTAGATTTTTAACACTTTCAAGTATTTTAATACTAAACTCATAATTCACAAAAAAGAAAAAAAAAATTGTCTTTGTTTTTTTGTTTTTTTTTTATTTTTGTTTTAATTTTGTCAATTGATTTCTCTTTTTGTAAATAGAAAATGCAGAATAATAGCCATATGCTTAGTATATTCTTTCTAGCTGAAAAAATAAAAAAACTCGGTATTTTTTTCTGCCTTGGATCTCTCCTTTTTGCTCAGAATAGTGTCCTATTTTTATCAAATGCTTTGTTTGTAAAACAACTATATAAATCTTTTTATTATATTTTAGATTTCAAAATGCAAAGGCTTATGCTATGGTTATTCATTACCATCTCATATTGAAATATTAAAAATATTGTCTGTCAAATATAGGGGTCGATACCTTTAAAAAACGAAATGATTGTTATGCTCTCTATATTTAGATTGAGGAAAACCGGGTTTCTTGTTATTTGTTTTATGTTTATATATTTAGATTGAGGAAAAAACCGGGTTTCTCGTTATTTCTTTATTTTGACAGGTAGTTTCTCAAATATTACTATGGAATATATAAATACATAGCTCTAGGATTTTGCAGTTATTAAATATTTATCCTTTGTAAATGAACCATAGCGAACGGTATATCGAATTGTGTTGTAAGACATACTTTTAGCATTATTTTTTTAATAACTTGGAAAAAACATGATTGTTCAAAGTTTTTGTTATTCATTATTTTAATAATATAGAACATTGAGGAATTTTTCTAATTATCCTAAATCGTTTGGGGTCTTAGGCTTACTTTAATCATCATTACAAAACACACATGATAATTTAAATCGTACTATAGAAATTATACTTAAGATAAATAGATATTTTGGAAAACATAGTCTTATATTGACTGTTTAGATTTTTCAGTTATTTTTTTATTCTCTTCTTCATATTTGATTATGTAACTGTGTTTTGATGTCATTTGTTTTTAGCTGATTATCATGACTTATTATAATTAAAACAACATATTTTTAAAAGAATATAGATCCATAGCCTACTTTTTATAAACAAGTTTCTTCACATATATTTTTTTTCTTTTTTGTATATTTCAACTAATCAAATCCTAGTAACAGGTATTTTGTTTTTATTTTTAATTTATATCTTTCTGTTTAGCTGTTTATATAAGTTACATTCTATGAAATTCTTCTCCTGAGTGTTACGTTTATATATGAATTACATGTAGAAATTACTAGCATCACTATGTATTACCATGTATGATTATCTGTTTTGATACAGATGCAAACAGCATAAACATCAGATAATTAAACACAATCTAAAGAGAAAAAACTCATACATTACCCTAATGTCTATTTAAATTTCCACATCAAACTTTTCAAAATTCTACCAGTAATAAATGACTTAATTCTGAACACTTTTAATAAGCAAAAATGCCGCAATGTAATCTCATAATTTCCGGCAGTAAAAAAAGTAAAGTATCTCTATGTTGTTGTAAAAATGATCAGTATTTCAAGAACAAAATTAACATAAAGCTCAATATCTATAACTCATTATTAATACTACTTAACCAAACAATACTTTACTAAATACTATTTATGTATACAAATATGAACGTGTTTTTTTTGTATGTACGTATGCGTGTGATGAGCATTTTTTTGAACGGGCGCGCGCCGGGCACTGTGTGCGTGCGTGGTGTGCGTGCGTGCGCATGTGTGTGCGTGTGTGTGATGATGAGTGCGTGCGTGTGTGCGTGCGTGCGTGTGGGTGTGAGTAAGTGTTTGTGTGAAAACGACACATCATGCATAATTTTAATCCAAGATAGGATAAATTTTACAAACTTAACAAACACAACTTTAGCCAATTTTATCCACCCATTCCTCAGTTAACAGGGACATGTTCTCTCATCCTTGCATTTTTCCTTCCTCTTATTTCCTTCTATACTTTCCTTTTTACCTTTCTTATCTCATTAAATGTTTCACTTTTTGTCAAAGAATTTGGTATTGCTTCTAAAAAACGGCATCTATGTAAAACATTACTATGTCCATGATGGTTATATTTTTCTTTCTATCATTTATTTCATCAATAACATAAATATGATAAAAACTAAACACACTCACCATCATGGCTCGTAAAAATATTTCGGGTTTTTTCCACTTTTCCCCACATATTAATCTTTTCTGTTTGGGCGTAAAGTACTCTGTCACACTCGAACATTTGCTCTTTTATACATTGAGATCATGAGATCCTCAAAATATTAAGGTCAAAATACACTTGCCTCTAAAAGAAATTTACTTTCAACCACTCACGCGTATATGATATTAAATGCTTTACATACAATGCATTGATATTTATTTCTCTTATGACTCTTTGTACATGGCTCGCCATTCTTTTGTTACAATCTGGAGATATCCATGAAAACCCTGGTCCTGTTTCCACAAGTTTCTACTGAATCAGACGTTCTTTCGAGTTTCAGATATCATCTTTCCTTAGTCCATTTAAATGTTCAAAAGTGTACGTAATAAACTTGACCTGCTCTTTTACTGAACTCAAAGAGTTTGACATACTCGCTTTCTCGGAAACATGGCTTAAACGACTCGGTATCGTCCTGAGGACCTCTTGCTTTTGTTCATTTCATAAACCCGAAAGGAAAGATCGTACATTTGATTCTCATGGTGGAGTTATGTTATATGTTAAAAGCAACTTGGCATTATAAAAGGAGATATGATTTAGAACTAAACCGTGTAGAAAATATTTGGATAAGAGCTCAGACTCGAAAAATAACAAACGTGTCCTGGTCGGTCTTTTCTATCGGGCTCCTAACTCCAACACACTTTACAATAATGATATTGAAGACTCTATCTCTTTAGCTGTTGACACGGATATTAATGATATCATTGTTACAGGCGATTTTTAACTATGACGCATTTAATACTAACACAAATAGAAAAAAAATTCTTTTCAATTTGTCAAAACAATTCAATATGGAACAAATAATTGAAGAATCAACTTCACTTCACAGAATCGAGTCAGTCATTGATCGATCTCATTTTCATTTTTCAAAATAAAAATACTATTATCAAAATCTGGAGTAGGCGAACACATCCTTGACCAAGAACAGCGTTACCATGTTCCAGTTTTTTTGTCTTTTTAAATTCCGTAAACCAAAACAACAATTGCTTTCAACGCAACTATATGGGAATACAATCGTGGTGATTACGTCAAGCTTCGAAATGATTTTAACAGTTTTTCGATGGGAAAGAATGTTTCGATTTCAATATCAGTAAATACGCAGACAACGTTTCAAATCAAATTTTAATAAATCTCTAAATATAATATAACAAATAAGGATATATATGTAAGACCTCTAGATGCCCCATGGATAACAAATACTATCAGGTCAAATATTCGTAGACGTAAACGATTGTACAGAAAAGCCAAATTAACTCAATCCAATATGCACTGGGTGAAATTTAAACAATTAAGAAATCAAATAGTATTCAGATTAAAGAGGCGAAAGCTATTTATTACTCTAAATTATCGGACAAACTAAAAACAGGAATCGTTATTTCAAAAAGACTGGTGGAAAATATTAAAATCTTTTATCTCACCTACACAGACAACGTCAATTCCCCCATTACAAAAAATCAAAACACCCAGGAAATTGTATTTCTCTGAAGACCAAAAGGCAAACCTATTGAACGAGTATTTCCTAAATCAAACCTATATTGATAATTCTGACTCAAATGTTCCTGACCTAGGTCCACAAACAACGTCCACTGTTATTAACGATCTTTTACTAACTGCATCTGAAACTGAAGATATTCTTAAATCTCTTAAAGTCGACAAAGCATCTGGACCAGATGGTATTAGTAACAAAATTTTGCGTGAAGCCGCAAAAAGAACTCTTCTATTCCTTTAACTAATCTGTTTAATCAGTCTCTATCTTGCTGTAAAGTACCAGCCCTTCTTGGAAGGAAGCCCATGTTACTGCTATCTTTAAAAAAGGTGATTGCATCTCTCCCTTCTAATTATAGACCAATTTCACTGCTCAACACTATGGAAAAAGTTTTTTGAAACGACTGATCTTTAAGCATTTATTTAATCATTTGAACGCGAATAGAATTCTTACGGCTGTGCAATCTGGGTTTATACCCGGTGATTCAACTGTAAATCAACTTGTTTATATTTACGACATACTTTGCAAAGCACTTGATGACGGTCTCGAAGCCCGAGTTATATTCTTCGACATAAGCAAGGCATTCGATAAAGTCTGGCACAAAGGCATTCTCTGTTAAATTAAAAATATTATGGTGTATTGGAAAACATATTTAAATGGTTTCAGGATTATTTAAGCTGCAGACGTCAGTGTGTTGTTCTAAGAAATGCCAAATCTTCTTGGGGTGTTCTTCTCAGCTGGTGCTCACAAGGTTCGATCCTTGGTCCTTTACTTTTTCTCATCTACATAAATGACATAGTCCAAGATCTTCAATCCAATGTTAATCTTTTTGCTGATGATACCAGTCTCTATCTTGTTATTGAAAACCCACAAAACTGCCAGCACAACAATTACAATCAGATATTGAAATAATAGCTGCATGGGCAGAAAAATTGCTTGTCACTTTCAATCCGTCTAAATCAGAATCCCTTATTGTCTCTAGAAAAAAAAATTCATATCACCAACCACTTCAAATGCTTAATCAAACTATACCTGAAGTAAAAGGATCATAAAACACTTAGGATTATTTTTGTCTCACAATTGCCTGTGGCATTCACATATAGAATATATTAATGAAAAAGCATGGGAACACGGGTGAACATAATGAGAAAACTGAAATTCATGCTAGATCGTAAATCTCTTGAAATTATTTATATATCGTTTATCCGACCAATCCTTGAATATGCGGATGTGGTATGGGGAAACGCATTTCAGTATGAACTTGACCTCTTAGATAAAATACAAAATGAATGTGCTAGAATAGTGTCTGGTGCAACAAGACTAGTTTCAATTGAAAACTTAAATAATGAAGTAAATTGGGAAACATTAGAACAAAGACGTTATAAACATAGATTAACATTATTCTATAAAAATCAAAACATGGCATTGCACCAGAATACTTGTCAGAACAATACCGTATCAAACAAACACTCGTTATAACCTTAGAAATTCAAACGACACTATTGGTATTTCAGCAAGGACATCTTTATACTTTAGTTCTTTTTTCCCATCTTCAATTCCGTGAATGGAACAACTTGCCCCTTAACATAAGGAAATCTACCAACCCTTTCAATGTTTAAAAATTATCTATTACGTGATAAGAAAACTACACCAAAATACTTTTATTTTGGTGATAGAAAACTTCAAATTCTTCACACCAGGTTACGCACAAAATGTAGCTCCCTTAATTATCATTTGTTTCTAAAAAATATATCACCATCGCCATTATGTGAGTGTGGTCAAATGGAAACTAACTATCATTACTTCTTTGAATGCAATCGCTTTCGTACATGTAGAGAAAAAATTATTGGGAAATCTAAATAATTTCGATATTACCCTCAACACCCTACTTTTTGGCATCCCGGACATCTCAGATACTGATAATGCCAATATCTTTAAACATGTTCATAACTTTTATCTCAGAATCAAAGCGATTTCTCTGAACTTAAAGTGAAACAGTGAAGCAATCTTTCTTTTCTCTTTCTTTCTTTTTTCTTCCTATTTGATTATTCGTTTTCCTTTCTTCTTTTTTCGTTATTTATAATTTCTAATTCTTATCCCGATGATTACTTATAAATATAACGTTTACTTCGTCACAAATATTTACATTCCACTTTTTTGATAATTGTACAAAATATTAGAAAATCGACTCATTATAAAGATACACTAAAAGGAGAAGAATTTTATAAGACTTAGTCTTTCATTCTCATCCTTTTCTTTGAATATATTATATATTTGTATTCTGATTGTATTGTATTATGTATATCATGTAAATATTCGGGAAATAAATATGTTTAAACTAATCCTATATTTTCATTTTATCTACCTTTGAAACGACTATATAAAAAAACTTAATTGATCGTGAAATGCCAATGCAGAACATAGTTATTCATGTACATGTATCATGACATTTGAAATATATTTCTGACATTTTGAAAATAGTCATCAAAATATACACAGCGGTGTAATTTCAACAAGTATTTATTGCAGGTATTACTCAATATCTAATCTAGGTTAGTTGCAGTGGATAAACATTCATAAGCATTATTGTTTCCGGGTATTAAGTCACGATTCACCACAGGCAGTTAACACAAAACACCGTGTGTTTTCAATTCTTTATCTATTTGATAAACCGCAATGAAATTGTGGGAAAATTTTCTCTGATATGATCAAGGCAAATAACGATATATCTTAAATGTACACAATGCACCCACTTTCTCGGATGTTCTTGAAAAGCTCATTGTGTTGGTTTACTTTTTGCTCAACCAGATATAACCTCTGTGATCTACCCCTAATCAATTTGAGAAATACTTTTTTAAATATTACATTTACTACACTTTTATTTTTGTTTTTCTCGTATAAGGCAAACACTTTCTTTTACTTGGGAACCGTACGTCCTCTTTCAATAGAATGGCACGGGAGTGTAACATTAAAGGTCCCATATTAATCGCCGTATGAACACATCTGCGGATGTTTCTAAATACAATTTTTGTATTTAAATGTTGAATTCTGCTTAAGCCGATGCTAGGGCGTGAACAATAACTTACACTTTCCTGTACTGTCCATGAACAGGCTCAATTGAACTGAGCCTGCAATATTTTAAATTTTGTTGATTTGGGCGTCCTTTGGGGTTTCCGTTTTTCTCTATTTTCAAAAATGAGAAAGGGATAATATTCGTCAGCAAAATAAATTTATAAACATATGTGAATAAACTTATTCATGCGACCATGCACATATTGGGAAAGCTGTCTACAAGTACATTGCTCGTTATTCGGTCAGTATTTATTTTGATAATTTTCCCTAAAATTATGAACGATGTACAGAATCAATCATGTCTAGGTCTATTGAAAATACTCAGCGTGTTAAGATAAGAAAAGAAAAAAAAACATAATCCTTAAATAAAGCCCAACACGAAAACATTGAAAATGTTGCAGACTCGGTTTGATAAAAGGTATGTTTGAAAAGCGAAACTGTTTGTTCAAGATACCTGTTAAACAGTTTTTTTATTAACAACTGACGTTATATATATCATATTAGAAACAAATCACTTTATTATTTTAGTAAATAATCTAAACTCCATTACTGGTATGACATCCTTTTTCTCAAATACTGAAATATATTTTTTTCAAGTGGCTTGAGTTTGAATTTCTTCTTTTTCAATTATTGCTAATACAATTTATACAGTTGTCTTTTACCAGTCACGTTTTTCTTCGTATGAAATACAAAATGGCTGTAAACATTATTGCATGAATAAGTATAAAACAGATTTATTCCGTGTACTAATAAGTAAAATAAATATAAAAGACGTTATTATTTAATGATTGAATTCAAACGCAATTGTATTTAAAAGGATAGCTGACCCCGTATAGCGTTAACAGCCAGGGAACAGATGTTTTATAATATTCTCAAATCTTTTTCTGGCAATTTTAAATGTGAAACTATTTGTAGTTTTCATGCAAGGATTGTTTGCAGTGTTACATAGTGTTTATATCTATTTGTCAACGATATCGGTTCGTTTATTTCCATTTAAATCCATTAAAGTATCAACTATCAGGTGATTATTATACACCTGAGACTTAACCTAGCCTTAATAGGTTTTTAATTAACAAAATATCACGTGAGGTTGGTATGTGGTTAATTTAGAAAAAAACATAAACGAAGAGGAAATTATTCAAAGATGACTATCCTTCACTAAATAATTCATCCCTACTAAAGAAGTTATAGTCGCCTACGTTTTCAGAACACGATTGTTGTTCAGGCATGTTTATTTTACAAGTTTTGCGTCATTTGACCGGATGCTTATTTCCTGTGAGAACTATTCAGCTAGTTAACGGGAGTTTAACAGCTTTCCAGAAAAGCTGGAAGGTCATCAAATAACACAATATCGGTGTGACTTATTGCTTAATTGAAAGTCATTTCTACACTGATTTCTTTGGGTTTCCATGAATGAACACAATTTTGTTGAATAGTCTCTTTCTGAAAAAGTTGATATTTTTCTTACGTTAAACATCCATTTCTGTTTATTTTGTAATATCACATTTCTGTGTAGAAATACATCCTTCTAGAATAAGAGATGCAGCAGTCTTCTATTGACAAGACTTGTTGATGGTCTTCCTATTTTTTGTAACATTTCCGGGGTTTTCTAAGAACTTTAATCAGTCCTAAAAAACACGAATTCACTGCATTTACGATTTATCAAAAATATTACATTTATTGTAATTGTGGCTTGGCAATTTATTGTTATTTTCCATAGTAGTTTAATCAGTAGTAAGGTATTTGTAAAAGACATTGTTGAGTAACTTGGAAACAGTTTCATTAACAATTCACGTGTAAAACATGCACTCTTTTCTCTTCTCATCTATAAGCATTATCTACAGGTCTGTAAGCCCAGTGGTCTATCTTGCACAAATAGAAATCTATTTCCCACTCAGCAATCATGTTAATCAGCGATCAGAAAGTGGTGTATCTTTTGTTAAATAAACCTATTTTACATGACTTTAAAATAACAAAATAGCAATTATCCTATTTTCATCTGACGTTCAAATAAAAAAATTCTCAACAATTTACTCTTCAGCAATGAGTGCAATAAGTTTACAGTACTCAAATTAACTTTCCCAAACACAGCCAGAGGCATGATAAGATCGTGATATGTTGATACAGAAACGGTTGGAAGAAAATGAGATAAAACGTGAACTAATTTTAAATTCTAAAAACCAGACTGTAGTCAGGTATAAATATCTGGTTACTTTTCCATAAAAAAAGTGTGCCGTTGCTACGCATGTTTGTCTTTTATGTGCAATAAGTGAAACGATAAAATAATCTCATAAATAATGTTAAATATATATATTTATAATGCCGCGCACATGCAACTAACCTTTTCCCTCATATAGACATCAGTGGGTTGCCAGAAGGGGGATGTGCACAATTTGGAAGTGTTCTTTTTTTAAAGGAATAAGAATGGATGGATTGATGTCTGTCTAATATAAATATTCATCATTTAAAAAGAGGAACCATGACAGTTTTCCTATTGACATCAACCCTATAAGAGAGAAATTCGTGTTTAAAGACACTATTTTTTACTTGAGAAATAAGTTCATGGGCGCCGCCATTTTGGCGTTCTGTCATTCTCGCGAGACAGACGAGACCGAGATTGTGACGTGTTATACCCACTTCCGGTATAGGTGTACACGCTGGTACAACTGAAACATATCTTGATGAAGAACTTATTAATTTTATTGCGAACATTATATATTATTAATGAAAACATATGGAACTGAATTGCTTTATTTAATTGAAGACGCTGCGACATTAATTATCATTTGTCCGATATTCAAGCTTGCTGATGATCCCACCACATGATTTAAGCAATGACTGCTTAATTTTCAAAGATAAACCATAAATTTACTTTGGGTACTATGAGAAACTTCTTCAAATTGACGATATATCCTTTTATTTTATACTTAATTTTCGCTAGATAAGCTGTCCAAATAGGGTACATCGCCGGTCATGTATCTTTTTTCGGGTAAAATATCAACTAAATCCAAAATGCTGAGGACGCGATTATCCGCCATTGACGCTAAAAATGAGAAAGGCGCAGGAAAATCGGGTCTATCGTATGAAAACAAAACTGTCCGTAAAGTTATTTAGGCACCCAGTCAAAACTGATACCAACAGCTACTAAGGTTGCCCATTCCCCTATAATTACGCATATTCTCGGGTTTATCCAGTTCCCTAAAGCTTTTTTCCACGTTATCTACTTACCAAATTCCTTTCATCGACAGATACGTATTTCTTCTACCGTAAATTTAATCCAATAAAACAAAAAATCATAAATCTTCTTAATATTTAAAATGATTATTGGTAACTGAAAAAGTGTTGCTATTTTATGACATGCTGTAATTTACTACAGTATAATTTGACAGGTGTGGAACCGAATTCCCCTTAAGGTCATTCAGTTCACTGATGAAGCGTAAAAAATAGATGTCTATTTCGTCATTAGAATATTTGACAAGGGTGATTAACCAATCAGGGCAACATTGTGCCTAATCAAAAGGTCTGTCGGCACAGAAGCATACAAGGAGCAATAAAAAATCGTCAGTACACAGTGTGACAGGAGCATTTGGTGCAAATTAGGAACAATTAAAATGGACAATGCGCAGTATTAGACATAAGTATTAAGAACCAGCAATTGTGTGAATAAATTATGCAAATTAGATTTTTGAGCAGCCAATAAAAATGATTTGCCTGCAGTTAATATTAAGCTACGATTACGATGCGCAGCATCATACGTTGACAGACATGTTAACAATTTACTTTTCAAAAGAGTTGCTTATATTTTTGAAATGTGTACATCAATTATAACATATGTTCACACCTTTACATTTGAAAGTCAGAATCAAACTGCAAAAAATTAATTATATGTACTATTAAGAACACGTTTTAGTACAATGTAGTAGGGTTTTTATAATGGAAGTGGCTAGCGTACGGGCCCGTACGGCTAGCAAAAAGTTTTAGCCGTACGTGAGTCACGTACGACTAGCAAGGACACGCTGTATTGGCTAGCCGTACGGCACTTTTCAAAATTTTACGGAAGTCGAAAATGCATATGTTATTTTATGACTTTAAGCGAGGATTTTAACCAAGAAACAGCATTAATTGTCTTTGGATGTTAACTTTTTAGAGATTAATCGCCTTGATCGCTATATATATCGATATTTGTCATCGCAAGATGTCGAGAAAAAAAAATAGCCTTTGCTTGCATTTACACCAATTGAAATTGTTTACAAATTTTTGATAATAATCTTTTTTGTTACATTAAGTTTAATTTTCGACACCTTTTATATGAAAAAAAAACAAACACTGAAAATTATTGTTGTTAGGCTCTTGATAATTGCGACAATTACCGACGGTACTGTATAGAAGTTTGCCCATCAAGGAAAGTTTGCATGTTCCGTGCAAGGCATTCTAAAATTCTATTGTCAGTCCCTGGATAGGTTTTAATTAAGGCTAATTAATTGATTGACTGTGCTTTTATGTTCGATATTTATCTACTGTTTTGAAAATTATATAATTATTTTTGCATTTCACCGTGTTTTTTTTCCAGTTTTTTTTCATTCAATGATCTTTTTATTTATTTATTCCACTCCGATCATTTTTTATTCGATCCATGTGCTTAAAATTAACAAAAATGATTTAATAATTCATACAATTTTATAACGTTCGACTTCCATATAATTTTGAAAATTGCCGTACGGCTAGACAATACAGTGCCTCCTGGCTAGTCGTTCGTGACTCACGTACGGCTAGAACTTTTGGCTAGCCGTACGTTTCTTTATTTTTTATAATTATTTTTTTTTTTTTTTTTATTGTTACGTATTTTGAACCATAAAAAATCTCCTCTACACCTCCTGTGAAAATTAAATTGTCTGATCAATACTTCATTATATTAGTATTTCCTTACGATTCAACTAAATTTATCATGAATCTAAAGATGTGGGTAAATGACATCACGCGCACCTGTTTTTATACGGCCAATACACAAACATGGCCGCGCTTACCGATTTGTAGAAATCGGTGATTTAGCGATTTAAATTTTGTTATGATTTGTTTAATATTATTATTTGGCGGCAGAAAATTTGCAGACTTATTATTTATAGTATTCTTTTTCTGAAATCAAGTTTTTATTCTAACCTTGTCTTTCCCTTTAAATAGAACACAAATGTTTCCAGTTAATATATAGCTGTATATACTTTAAGTTTTAAATATTCATATTTGTGCTTTTTTGAATAAATGAAATGAAATCCATGTAAAATAATAATGATATACTAGCATTCTTATCAGTTCACATCATGAACAAGGTTGATATATAGAATATACAGATTTGAATAAAAAACTTAGATGTAAATGTGCTACATACATACGTTGTAATAAGAAATGAAGGTTTTTTTCATTATCCAGGCGGAATTTGAATAGCTGTAAAATCATATATTCTTTCTGACCAAATTGCTCATGTTAATATTCCGACTGGAAGCGTTATTTCCTCTCTGTATCCTGGTCATTGAATTGATTTTTCCAATTATGTAGTCTTATCTATATGCTATGGATTTTATATCGCTGATCGACTTTCGTTTTAAATAAAACTGTTGTTAATTGTTTTATCATTTTGCTACAATATGTTTATAAAAGAAAAATGGTTATTTCGAGCTTCAACTTGTTTTATTTGACAGCTTAAATATATCAAAGCTATCAGAGACAGAAACTGTTGAATGATTAAAACAGTAAAAAGAAAAGGTCATCAGTACGTTTTGTAAATATGTCTGAAAGAATATTTTAACGCTATGGTATACAAATCAATATAATTATATTATATACTTTTTTAGACTATGACGTATTTGTTTCTTACATTGACATTGCCTGTGCCAATGTTACTATTTCCTGTTTGAATTTCTTATAAAAACAAAATAAATAAATGTTACTGTATATTGAAATTCTAAAAACTAATTATATAACCTTCTTGTCATAGAAAGGACTGTCTTTTTTACCCTGTAAAAAATAACCGATTCACAGAGCAATATGAATTATTTTGAAGATTTAAAGTTATTTGGTGTTGCTTTTCATTTTTCTTTAATTTTCTTTTCATGAAACCACTACTTATCTATCGTTTCCATTTATATTTCTCCGTTGATTCGTTACATCTGCATTATTTCAATAAAGTGACCTTGCCATTTAATGATTAGAACTAGAATATATTTTAATACCATTTTAATTGTTTTTATCTTTCTTTAAATTAAACCATACATGCGAATTTCTTAATAAAATATAAACATAATTTTATAGAGAACACATGATGTAAAATCAAGATTAAATCATAAACTTATCATAATTGAGTCATTACCAGTCATTATTGTTATCACTCTAATGATTATGAATTATCATGACAAATATCTATATACTATTTTATTCTCTTAAGATAAACCAAAATAGATTAACAGGTGCGGCTTTCATTAATGAACGAGTTTATATCATTTACATCATACAAAATTAGATGCAAAAATATTGGCATGATCACCTGGCAGATAATAATGATTTTTTAAAGAAATATTTTATTCGAAAAAAACAACATAGAAGATGCTTCGTTAAAATCCTATATATCCGAGTGAATAATGATTTTTATACATTTATGTAAGCAGTTACACCTTATCAACAAATACATAGATTGCAGTGATAAAAAAACTTCAAACCTTAAATGATATGAATGATTTTAATGACAACACTCCGTCATTAAGAACAAACGCCTTGCGTTTTAACGAAAATGCTAGTTTTGTGTTGTTGCTTTCAAATTTATACATTGAGATATATCTCAGACAATCATTTCATGTAAGACTGCTTAATATCAAGTATTCACAATGTGTAATGTTCACGTTTCAAAAGAATTTACTGTAATAAAACATTTTATAAGCTTTAAATGGTAGTAGTAAGTCTTATTTAAGATTATACCCTTCTAAGACAAAACGTCTGAAGCAAGTATTATATATTTACACTTTGTTTCTTCATAAAATACATTAATAATGTGGTCTGATATTATGGTAAATGTTACCTGTCTGGTTTCGCAAATGGCCAGATAATTCATTTTATGTTTCATTTGAAATATAAAATCGAATCGACATTGTGGCTTTGATTGTTAAATCGGGCATGTATATTCTTATTTGTATATGTTTAAACTTTGCTTAGATATATTATTTCAATAAGGGTCTAAACTACGAATGAAGAGTTCAGAAACAATTGATAAATGTTACTTTAAACATTATGCTGTCTTATTTATATATCAAAACACTTCTATTCCTTATTCCTGCACAATTTTACCTTAATTTTTACTAAAATTAGGCAAGTAATGTTTTGTCTTAAAATGTCTAGTTTATATTATATATTTCCGCTAAAGATAACGTTAAAATATATTGATACTGTCTGATTGAATGATATAACTTTAACAGAGAAATTGCTGTTGAAGTAACTACAAAAAATCTGTATGTGTTTATAATGTGTTGAGCATCCTTGATGTAATGCGTTTATATTTATCGTAACTTCAGAAATAATCGATTGTAAATGTTTGAACTGTTGACATAAATTAGTATTGGCATACAATTCGTGTAAGTCAATACACTTCCTTTTGTGTATACATTTGCATGAACGCGATATGCGATATCTGATTTACATGATTCATTGAATGAAATTAGTTCCTTTTATACTAGACATTGACACAAAATTACAACAAAAACTTGCAAGCACAAAATCATTGTATGTCTATGCTGCATTGTTGAGTATCGTCCACGTGTATATCATAAATTCTAAATCTCAAAAATGCGTTTGATGGTTTTTGCATCGCTTTTTCTTAATGTCATACTATGAAAAAGTTGTGAACAGTCAGGCACGACAATATTCGTTTTTTTAGGGGGTTTGGTTTTTTTGGAGGGGGGGGGGGACTTTTTTTTTGGGGGGGGGGGGGCTTTTCTTGAATGTTATTTAAAGATAATAATTTTGTTTGTGTTTTGTGTAATTCTACTATGTAATTTAGGTGCTATACAAAGTGGAAAACGACGTACATTCGGTTTACATTTGACAGCCGTCTTGTGCAACTCGATCATATAAAATAGTTAAATACAGAATCCCTAAAGAAAGCCCAACACGGCAAAATTTAAAATGTTGCAGGCTCGGTTTGATTGAGCCTGTTCATGGACGGTACTGGAAAGTGCAAGTTACCGTCCACGCCCCCTAGCACCGGCTTAAGCAGAATTCAACATTTAAACATGAAATAGTAAAATTTTGAATTTAGAAACATCCGCAGATGTGTTCATACGGCGGTTATCATGGAACCTTCAATGTGACACTTCCGTGCCATTCCATGAAAAGCGGCGTATGGTCCCCAAGTAATAAAAAGCGTGTGCCCTAAACGAGAAAACAATGGACGGAACTAAATAAAATACATATTTTGATATGAAAATTTGACCCCTATGTATGACCTTGACCTTGGCCGCAGATACCTAAATTTTGCACCGACACTCCGCCTCACAATGGTGAATATTTGTGCCAGGTTATTTCGAAATCCCTTTATGCATGTAGAAGTTTGGTTCCAGACAAATGTTTTCAATGACCTCTAAGTGCGACCTTGACTTTAGACCTAAAGACCTAGTTCATGAGTATGACACTGTTTCTCATAGTGGTGAACATTTCTATGAAGTTTCATTAAAATCCATCCCTTTATATGTGCAGGAGATATGCTCTGGAAAAATCTCTATATTTTATCATTTTTAGTGAACTTGACTATCATATTTAGTGACCTTGACTTTGCAGATATTAACCTAAATGCCATGTTTCACGCCAGTAGTCATGATAATGACTATGTGTGTAACAATCTCTCAATAAATGATGACTAAATGGCCAGAATGCACATTTTCATATTTTATCTGAACTTTGTCCCCTATGTGTGACATTCACCTTAGCCGCGGGGACCTAAATTTTGCACGCGACACCCGCCTCACAATGGTGAACATTTGTGCCAGGTAATATTGAATCCCTCTTTGCATGTAGAAGTTTTGCTCCAGACAATCATTTTACAATGATCTCTTAGTGTAACTTTGACATTTGACATAGATACCGATACAGCTTTTCGTAGTGGTGAACATTTGTATGATGTTTCATGAGAATTCCTCCATGCGTGTAGGAGATATGCTCCTGACAAAAAAGTCGACCCGTCCGCCAGAACGCCCGCCGGAGGTTGGGGGGAGCTAAAATACGACCCGATTTTCAAACGGGCGTATAATATGAAACAGTATGTTAACATTGCAACAATTATTGCATATAATAAATTCATCAGTATTTGTGTTTCATTATGTTTACGTATACCACTTACTCCATGATTTTCTGCAATTTCCCTCCTTTGAAAGACATCCTGTAATTTCCTAAATTATATCTGTACGAATGCAATGAAAGCTGTCAGTTTGACAACGATGTATCCCAAGTGGTGCATTATCATGGCGTGTCTTGACAGAATAATTGCTATGGTCCTCTATCTTTTAAATCTGGTATTGACAATGTCAAGTGTAATCTGTATAAGAAGTTACTTTTGCATTTGATGGTTAGCATTGCATTTCACGTTTAATGATTATATCGGGATCCACAGACAAATGTTAAATTACGTATAAATGAATATTGCACTGTGAGATGTGTTCATATGATGACGATAACAATTATCAAATATGGAAAATCAAATTTGATTACAAGAGCAAAATTATTTGTTTTGTTTGTTTGTTTCATTTTACGCCTTTTTCAAACAGTATGTTAGTCATATACACGATTTGTTTTCTAACTATCGTTCCTGGAGAGTTACACAAGTCCTAGACTACCTTCCTCCGCGCTAAACTACCAAAGCTTCTCCCGGGGATCGAACCCACGCCAGAGAGGTAACTAGATTAGAAGTCATCGACTCTAACCCCTCGACCGCGGAGGCGGAATTCAACAAATAAGATAAACATCATGGTGATGTAATATAATGTATGATAAACAAGATCAACAAGCGAATGCGACGTTCAATGAAAGCAAATCCCATATAACCCAAGAAGAACAGACGGCAATAAACCCAGGAGGACTCCAAACAAAAACAGGACAGGGCGACACATCATGCATGTATGAATGAAAACCCGAAAGGCACACAATGTGACACAGAACAGCAAAGGAACAAAATTGGGTGTTTGAACAAGGTTGGAACCATAGTGTTGTAAGATTTTCATTTCAAATGTTTGTTTTATTTTCTTTTATTCTTTTATTAATTGCTTGACTCAACGGATATACAACCATTCTTTTTAGAATGGCAGCTTTAAAATACACTAATTTTGTCAGTCATGGCGATTGGTCAATGTCATAAATTAAAGAAATGATTATTTACTATCGAGTACGATTGCACAGTCAACTATGTACAGCACGTTGCAATTATACAAACATCAATTATATTTGCCATATTTATCATTTCTAAAAAAGTACAATTTATGTACATTATGATAATAATTGATAAGGCATTTCTTATAAAATTAAACACGATAAAATTAATGTGAATGAAATTAGACAACATTTACTCATTTATTTCTGTTTCCGAATTGTGTAAGTAATTAATCTGGCATACGATTTAATTTTCAAAAACAAAACAAGAAAGTTTATAATTGAAAAATTGCGTAATAGTGTACAATTGTAATAACTGATACTAAGTAAAATCAAAATGTCTAATTTCACTTATCATTGTTACAATCAATATTTTAACGTTTATATGTTTTAGATGATTGTTATGGACACTATTTGATTAAAAATGAAAACACTCCAAAGCAATTTTATATTAAAGCTGCATGCATCCAGATAAGCCAAAATATTTCAAAAAAATCGAACTTGAGAAAAATGTACTGAGATTTTAAGAAAAGTTAAGAAATTTAAGATAAAAGTAATCATTTCCATGTTATGTGCAATTTATGTCTGATTTTGCAGTATTTTTCACCTTATTTCTATTGCGTTACTAACGCAATAAGGGCTTTTTATGCATACTTTGACATCTTTTTGGTAATTAACGTTGATTGTAAGCGCCGTTTGCAATGTGTATATTACTTTCTTTGTTCACTTCACAATATTTTACTTTGAGTTCATTCTTCAAAATTTTCAAAAAATTAGCATGAATCTGGAGGCTTGCTGCTTTAATTCATATTCTTGATTATGAATATAATTAACAGACATTCGGCAAATATTCAACGGACAGAAGAATCAATAAAGCGATTATACAAGCTATTTATGGTAATGGCAATTATGTTAAAATGACAGGACAATATTTAATAATGACCATTTGTTCAAGATTGCTGATGCCGTATAAAACAATCAGGATAATGAACAGGAAAACATGATAGAACAACTCAAAACTATATGTCTTGTCAAATATCATTTTAGCATTGATTTTTGCTTACCAGATCATGACATTCTACATGAAACTCCCCTTTAAATATAAAACACTGTTTGAATTAAAGTTCCTATAAATAATATATGAAAAGTGTTGTCCAATTATTTAATGTTGATGATTGTATCTATCCTCTTGCATAACAGTTTACAGGTTTTATAAAATCAGGAGAAACTTAAAACAGTTGTGTGTGTTATTTTGAGACTTCTTATTCCTTAAAGTAACGATTTGATTCCGAAGTCTCTGCATCTATCCTAGGACAGCTGACTAGAATCATATGCATGTAATTATGGTAAGTCCTTCTTTTAAAATTATCATGCATCTGCTATGAAAATGACATCATCGATTTCCACGTCATATTAGATGTTTACTTTGTTTTGCCAGATTAGTATTAAATAAGTGAGAAAATCATTTTGATAAGAAAATAAGACGCATGTTAATTTGTGTAACTTTTGATTCTTCTTTCTTTTCTTTTTGTTTTGATTTGTTAAGAAAAGAAAGTGCAGAAAAAGTTGTGAGATCCATAGGGATATTTTGATTGACGTTTAAAGGTTAGAATCTTATCTTTTTTTCAATCTGTTGCATCTATTGTCAAAGGAAATAATATCGACACGAAAGAAAATAATGGTCGCGATTTAAAAATTCTGAGATTCAGGGGCAAAGTTATTTGTTTTAAGAATAATTTCTTTGAACAAAATGCCACTTTCTACACAAATCGCTATTTAAAAGATTATTTTGTAATTTTGACAGTTTTGATTTGTTACATGATAAAAAACATGCTACTGTCTTTGATATCAATTTTATCAGGCTCTGCTGGTATGGACAGAAAGGGCTCGGCAAGCCTGCCCTTTCTAGCCCATATCAGCCTCGCCTGATAAAATTGATATCAAAAGACAGTAGCATGTTATTCTCTATATGCTGGACAGTTTGGTTAACGCCTTTAAACAACAGCATGATCTAAGTATCAAAAAGGCAACTACAAGTGTCAACATAGTGTATAAGAGAATGAAGAATTACTGTAATTTGCAAACAACAATAAATTGATATACTGCCAAAAATATCAGCTAGGCGACGATTTCGCTACAATAAGAGACAGCACACTTATATCTCTTTATAATTAAAGGAAAAATGTCTAGACACATTAACAGAAATGCATAAACAACATATAAACGGTACAGGTATATCTGTAATGTTCTGAACCAATTAACATATCGTACTAAAATGAGATTGTATGTGACTTTGATTGCATGTTTTAATATGATTTAGCAACAATGATAAGTAACTTTATCTTACAGCATTTATTTATTATGCATTTATTGTGACAATTCGACTCAATATCAACCTTCTTTTTAGATATATTTCTTGATCAAATAAACTGAATTATTTTCATCGCAAGGAGTACAAAAAAAACACACGTTTGCTCTATTTATGTGTGGTTGAGATTTAGAAAACATTTACAAGTAAATATTGTTTAACTTAATTAATCAGTTTGAATGCAGATATAACATATAAATGCTCAAAACAAGCACTATTCGTGCGTACAAATATTAGTGGGATTCAGTTATTTCACATTTCTTTATTTGTCCTTTGTCTAAAAAACCGGTTTTGTCATGCTTTCTTCTATGTATTTAGTTTTCTTTTTGCCTTTACAAATAATAGTGTAAAAGATTTCTAAGATATAAAATTGAAACCGTTTCTGTAATTTGTCGCTCCACGTGAGTGATATTGTAGCGTTATCACGGGGGTGGAACCCCATATGAATCTCAAAAATGAGCATCGGTAAAAATGATATGTGAATTTCCGCTGCACCAGATGTGAAGCACAACACCAGATGTGACTGGAAAAATAGGCCGATCGCAGGGTAAGTTTTCATCTTTTTAAACATTTATATAAAATTCAAACCTTTTTTAAGAAAATCGAAATGTGATTCTACCCTCCTGACTCTCCTCTATATTACCCATTGTTGTTTTGGATTTCTATGCAGTCTTCATCGAGATATTCTTTCCGTCGTGGGTTCTGGTGTCTCCAAAACATGCAACGTGAATGAAGAAAATGTCACTAAACGGTCTCAAAAAACAGAGATTTGACGAAATCTCACTACAGGTCGATGCTAAACATTCAAACAAATCCTGGTTTAAACATTTATTGAGATTTGGCTACATACAAGGGAATCGCTGCTCAAAATTACATTTGAGCTCCAGATGTGCTGAAGAGATTCATAAGTGATGTAGAAAACCATCCACAAAACTATATATAATCATTGAATAGCCAATGTATAGAAACAATATAGGTTTTGCAGCTTTGGCTGAAAGTTCAATTGTAACATTAGTGTGTTTGATTACCACAGTGACAGAGCTTACTTGCTTATGCTAGCATTAGAAATACTAAAAGGCCCGAGTACATGAAAATGTTGACGCAGAGCGGATAGTACTCTTATGATAAACAATTCACTAATAAATGATACGTAACTTGGACAAACCAAACTGAAAGTATTGAACTTTGTAAAGCTATCGTGTCATATAATATGTTTCTATAATAATGTTTACATTCATAAAAATATCTATCACTTTAATATTCTACAAGTTACAGTTATAGCGACAGACTGTTATGTGTAAATATCATGGCCTGATGCGACATCGAAGGTTTACTTTACAGAATATGGGCCGAGAACATTGTCTGTAAGGAAAACCCGAGATGCCGCCCCAGGTCATGATATTTCTACTTAATGGTAGAGTTCGATATATTATAACTGTTTTATCGCATGATAAACAGAAATGAGAATTTTAATAAACATAAAATTTCAATTTATGATTGGCTTCTCTCCATAAATTAACCCTTTCACTGCCATAGCGACGGCTTATGCCGTCCCTGTTATTTTCGGCGTATTTGCCATATGGACGGCTTTTGCCGTTTTTATAATAATCATAATAATAATGGGACTTAATAGTTGTGAATTGAATATTAAGCGTTTTTTTCTTTGAATTGGAAAAGGTAATACGTGCACTTTCTGGTGAATTCTTGGACTTTGGAGTCTGCGATACGCGGAATCTTTTGACACATGGGGACAATTTAAAAGGCTAAAAAGGAGATGTAAGCGCTGATAACTTCCTCTTTTCAAAATACACGTGACGTTTTATTATTGAAAGTTTTAAACCTTTCCTTTTTGTGCCTAGAAAACGACCCATTTTCCTGAAAAATAACAAAAGAAAAGAAACGAATTACGAAAGTGTTTATAATTTACAGTTCCCACTGAAATAATAGTTATAAAGCGGAGAATAAGTTTAGTGATCTTTTTGCGTACATGAACATTTTCAGGAAACAATCTATGTGCATTATGAGCTACGCATGTCCGCTTAATACGGTTAAGATATGTTAAAGTTTCTTTAAAACCATTCAAAGAATTACAGAGCAGGGATAAAATTCAGATAGACATTGACCCATAATTGCGACTGTGGGCATGAAGTGAACCATGTAAATATTCTGCAGGGACGTTTCTTGATGTGGAAAATAAATATGCAAATCTTCTTTGATCTTTTTTTAAAAGTTTATCACTAACTTTCTTACAGCATCATAACAAATTCAAACACGCTTCACATTACTCCCCTATTAAGCAGACAGTGCAGTCGAGTGAATAATAAAAAAGGGAAAGATTGCAGTACACACGACGTCAATAAGTCAAAATAAGCAAGGCCTTCCCACCATATCTACGTATTATTTTCAAAACCTTTCGTATGCAGAATGTCTTATATCTCTTTCTATATGGATACTATGTTATTCAAGCTCGTCTCGTGAAAATGTGTCTATTTCGGATAATAGTATTTATTACAGAATGATACACAATAGAAAAAATTCTAGATTGCTGTATGAAAGTGATGCGTAATTATGTTGCTAATTTTTTATGTTATGTACATATGAATCTCTTCAGCACATCTGGAGCTCAAATGTAATTTTGAGCAGCGATTCCCTTGTATGTAGCCAAATCACAATAAATGTTTAAATCAGGATTTGTTTGAATGTTTAGCATCGACCTGTAGTGAGCTTTCGTCAAATCTCTGTTTTTTGAGACCGTTTAGTGACATTTTCTTCATTCACATTGCATGTATTGGAGACACCAGAACCCACGACGGAAAGAATATCTCGATGAAGACTGCATAGAAATCCAAAATAACAATGTGAAATATAGAGGAGAGTCAGGAGGGTAGAATCACATTTCGATTTTCTTAAAAAAAGGTTTGAATTTTATATAAATGTTTAAAAAGATGAAAACTAACCCTGCGACCGGCCTATTTTTCCAGTCACATCTGGTGTTATGCTTCACATCTGGTGCAGCGGAAATTCACATATCATTTTTACCGATGCTCATTTTTGAGATTCATATGGGGTTCCACCCCCGTGGTTATGCGCACACATTTTTACACTTATATAAGCATTATTTTTCAAGATGCAAAGACTTGTAGATTGTTAATATTAACTTGCTTCCGGTAGAGTATCGAAACGAATATAAAATTTTGACTTATACATATAAATCCCTCATCGATCAATCACCAGCCTATATAAAAGACATGATAGACGTGTACATCCCAGTCAGAAATCTGAGGTCCCAGAATAACTCAATGACATTAGTTGTGCCTAAATCTCGGACAGTACGATATGGTGACAGGTGCTTCCAGACAGCCGCAGCGAAATTATGGAACGCGTTACCACCTGACATTAGAGACTGTAATACCTTGCCATGTTTTAAGAGAGCTCTCAAAACACATTATTTCATAAAGTTCTATGGACGTTAGTTCATAAATCATGTACTACTTTTGCTATATTATCAGTGTTAATTTTAATTGTGCCTTGATTTTAAACTAAATGTGTCTGTATTTCTTACCATCCTTTACTGGTTTTAGATTATCATTTTTGTTTAATAGGTTTACTTAATTTATGTTGTACATTATGTCTTATATATATATATTATTATGTTTTTTTCGGATTTATGTAAAGCACTCTTGAACATTTATTATTTATGAAAAGAGTGCTATAGAAATGTGGTATATAATAATAATAATAATAATAACAAGACTTTAAACAATTCAGTTAAACAGTCAAATCAGCCTCAGAACCGTTGTGTTTTTTTTCAAGTGATAAGCGACGAAACATTTACTCAAAAGCATTTGTTGTCTGTAGAATGTCTTGTATTGTTAATCATCTGAAGAACAAATAAAATAAACACTCACTTATAAGATGAATGCAACCTTAGCTGCATAATCTTGACTGTTACAATAATTTTATTATATGTTAACATATAATATCAAAAATATTCCAATATTTACATATCTTGATGGTGCCAGACTGAAAATCAACTTGCGTTCCTTTAATTTATAAATACTAGTATCTCAGTAAATCTGTTACTATTACGTCACAAAAAAAATAAACCACAAGGAGGAACATTTCATAAGGTATATTTTTTATCTTTTTATAAGCATTTATCAACAAGTATTTTGAACAGTATAATTCGTTACATCATAAAACTGAGTTGCTGGCGATGCTACTCAATACACTATTTATTCCGACAGTTTTTCCTTTTAAAGATCATTTTTGAGAATGACGGCATGTATTGTTTTGATATTCGGTATACCTTAAACATTTGCCAAACTAATTTTGTCCTATAAAACAATAAATGCAAGTATAATATATGAAGTAACTAAAAAGCGTCTGTTGTTATCTCGTAAATGGTCCTATTAAGGCTGAACGTTGTTGGCATCGGAATCGCAGCCATGTTTATCCCTGCGTGATTGTAGGAGGCGACTGAATAGGCTCGAAAAACTCTGTAGTCTATGCATCTCTTTGCTCGAGCAGGTGAGGTGGTTTAGACCCATGGTGTTGCTTTAAATTTATAACATCCGAGGTTAACCAAAATGTTCTTTCTTGCTTGGGCGTCATATTACCTAAGTTAAATTGGTGAGCCGTAAAACCAAACAAAATGAACAAACAAACAAACACATATTTTGCACAGAAAGTTGTACACAAATAATTAACACAAATTCCAGTAATTAGAGATGTTTGCTTTTTTTATTTAAAGTTATCTTTGTAATTTGAAAGCAATTTACATCTTTGAAATTTCCATTGTAATTCAAACATGTATAATTATATTTGGTCTTTGATAGTTTTTAAAAACAATAGATTCACAAATATATGTCTGCATCATTTGGTAAAGATATATTAACATTTTAACAATTCTAACGTTGCAGCAGTATCGTACAAATGATGTATTTCTAAAATTTTCTAAAAGTTTGATTAAAAGTCAATTTAGGATACCATTCGTAGAAATAAAAACCAAAGAAATTGATTTAACATAGAAATGTTAATATACAAACAAACAAAAAGTACATGCTGATTCCTATTTTAATAGTTGTGTGAGGAAAGGATATGTTAGGTGATAATGCAGACATTGTTGTATCATTGGGAATCGTTTCATTCAATAACGATGTGACGTTGAGACAATAATTATTTCTCATGTCAGTCTTCGATTCGATTATAGGTTTTCCAACAGTTTAGATTGCGCATTGTAGGTTTCCAACAGTTTAGATTGCGCATTGACATATAAAGATATGGCGATTCCATAAAATAAATTTACATATAGCAGTCATTCTAGTAGCGTTTGTATACAAAAGTGCCGAGCACTGTAAGTGTTTTATGCACATAAGAAGGTGCAATTATTAAAAGTGTCTAACATTCGGCTTTATTCACATTTTATGGTATTTGAATGATTATTTCACTTGTATAGTTCCGTAAATAGAATCCAAAGTCTTTGACTGGACCTGGACAAACAGCGGTTACATGTAAGTGTTTAAAGGTCAACTACCTGAACCACCATGCAAGGAATTGTGTTTGGCATTAGGTTTGTTTTGACGACACAGGTTAAGCAACACAGACTGTTTATTTTCTCTTTGTTGTTTATATGATGTGAGTGAAATGGCAAATAGCTCACCAAGATAAAACAACCTATGAAAAACCATTTATCACAAATGTAAAGTCATGCATCACAATGCATTAATTTCTACAGCACTCAACGTTTATATTTCGTGCGGGATATTTAGTTATAAGATAAGACATTTCATCTTTTTTCATAAAAATATGCAGAATAAGGGTTTTTTAAAAATGGTATGCTCAAGTGAATAAAGTTTGTTCATATAGGTGGCTTCTCAAAAAGCACTGTGTAATAATCTCATGAATATGATAAATTGTTATAAACTTGCATTTCAAAACACTATATTTAGTGGTACAATTTTTATTGGTACGTGCGGCGGTGATACCACATCCATCAAAAGTGCAATTCACAGCAATATGAAAACACATAAAGTAAGGAACAATGCAGACTCGGTTTGATCGAATCTGTAGACGTTGAGATACATTTAAAGTACAACAGAAACCAACCCCTAACTATGCTTTGGGCAGAATTCCAATGTTCAAGTTTAGGTGTGAAATAGGGGACAATATAAGCATATTCACCATGTGTCTTTTCAAAGATGAAATATATTGTAGTTTAGGATAAAAGCCAAAAACATATATTAACATTTTGCTTAATATAGGGGCAACGTTTGACAGGTTAATTAGACCTCCCTCAATTTTGTCAGTATTATATTGACCCTTATATTACAATAATATCGGCCCCCATATTGTCATAATAATAGTGCCCACAGTAACTGTAGCAAGTATGCGAAGGACGCGATTCATGTGAATTTGTCTGTCAAAATCTATAAAACGAAATCCATTACAAGTATTGGTGACGAAAATCATACTTTGATTTTGTGTCGAATCATTCACAGACAATCAGCTTGGTTTATATTTAAACAGTTTCTCCAACAAAAACGTCATGGTGCACTACGTCTGTTAATTTTGTTCACGTTGCGTATGATGAACACTTAAATGAAGTGATTTTTCGCCTAATTTCTATAGCTATTACACTTGTGTATAATCACCTATATTTATCGGTTTAATATAACTCCAGCGTCGAGGTTTATGTGACAACGATATTTTCTGTTAGAATTTCACTTTAATTTAATCAATCGGTATTTCATAACCTAGCAGAAATCGTAGCATTCGTAAAAGAATGTACGAATGCTATTACCTCAGATCCACCTCTACCAGTCAAAGCTTAAATGTCGCAATTAGACCATGGCAAGTCTGGATTGACTAAAACCCAAGTAAACAAGCGATATAACATTTACATTTATGACAGTATAGAAATAAAATGCGGAACAAAACAAAGTGTTGTATTATTCTAAACAAAACTTGGGAACAGAAACATGTTTCTGATGGGTTAAACATTTTCTTGAAAGTTTTGAATTGGTTAATCTCTACAAAAATGCATCATTTACTTAATCTACTTAAGATAGATTAAACAATCATATTAGGCCATATGAAAGTTGCTTCTTCATAGATAATTAATTTACAACAATTGCCGGGTGTTTGAACGAGATATGCAAGCACTTGAAAAATATTAACGTATCTTTATGTATAAACAAGTACCTTTATTGTGGCACTTAAGATAAATTGAATAGCTGTTCAGACAGACGCATCAAAGGAGTGAAATATCTGTTGTCAGTAATAAAAACCGTCATGAAAGGAACGCTGTATAAAAGGTGCGTAGAAACAACGTGTTTGATTTGTCTTCGTTTGATATTATCAAATGGTTATATCCTTTATGCTAGCACTATTAAGTGTTGAGAATATTGAGTTCCTCTCTAGCTGGTGAAAGGGGGCATAAGGGATGTTGCACTAATTCATTATTCCTCATGTACAGACTCAATTAAACCCAGTCTGCAATTTTCATGTAATTTTGTTGTAATTAATGCTTCTGATGGATCACGTTGTTTCCAGATTCATAAAAGTTATGATATTTGTCTAAAAATCTCAATATCTTAATCATAGGTTTATCACAAGTTACGTGAAAATCATTTACACGTATATTGTCATAACTGCGACAGATAAAACGAAACAACTTTTTTTTAAAAATTGCTTTAAGAAATAAAAGAAAGGAAGGAATATACGAAAAGCTATATTAAAGGTAAGTCGCAATATTTAAATTTTTCTAGAATATTGGGAGTGTCAGTCAAATTTGAATCACAACGGTATGAAAGTTGGTATTGAAGCAATATAAAATGTCGTCCGAAACAAGGCAATGCAGACCCAATGGATTTTCAAACATCAATACATAAGATTTAACAGTGCTGAGGGTTTAAAAAATCGCTTCCGCCGATACTTGGAGTGGGATAGAGATGTTGCAAATTCCATTTTCTTTCATTAGCAGACTCAAAAAGTGTGTAGGAGGTTACTACTGTATGATATTTTTCTTATTGCTCACTAGAGTCTTCATTTTCACGAAGTTTATACTCTCACCAGCATGTAGTCACTGATATGTAAAAGCTGTTGTTTTTCAGTCATTCTCGAAAATGATTGATATCAATGATTACTATGTTGAGGTTTGAAAATTACATGAAACGATGTTCTGGTTTGTATATTCTGTTCTTCGATCATTAACAGGTAAAATCGAGTCTGGTTTTTTTTCCGACTAGTGTGATCATTTCGGTTGCTATCCCATTCAGAGATCTCTCATTTCCAAACGTTTTTACACATTTTCAATAACCTGTTATTATATCGTAAAATGTGTTATTCATGTTTAAACATTGCAGGGAAAGCCCATGAAAGATAAAAACAGAGTGCTTATCAGTGACATAAAAAAAATGGAGAATGTATCAGATAATTCTAGCTGGCAACAGCGTGTTATCTTGTTTTGTAGATTATTTTGTGTTTTATTGTAGCTTTCGAAATCACAGTCACTACATGATAACGATGTTTTATTTTGTTTCAGAAATGGTTAATTGTTTAAGAGAGGAAGTATTTGTTTGACGAATTAAACATGGAGTTACAGACTTGCTTTTTAATGGTGGTCGTTTACCTGCAACTTAAAATAAACACTCACATATACAACATAATTTGAATAACAAATCTGAAGGTGAGGTCTTATGTGTATTTTGATAAACTAATATGTGAAACTCTATTAAATTTGAAATGAAAATCATCAAGCATATAATATGTTCAAATAGATATGAAAATTAACATTGAGGAAATCCTATAATGATATATAAAGAGAGAATTACAAGAATGCAAGCTGTAACTTTCAACTGCAGTGAAGTTCAATTATCAATTGGGCCATATAATGTTGGTTTATATACAGAATTTATTTTAGTTCGATTGTGTAGGAAGCTATAAGCTATAAGCTTATAGACACACTTTCGAATCCGATCCTGGAACCAACCAGTACTGAGCAATGAGTGTAAAGTTTCTTGCTCAAGGAAACAACGACTTGCCCCTGACGGGGTTTGAACCCATACGGCTAGCGATCATTACATTACTAGTCCGACGCGTTAACCACTCGGCCATGCCGCCATATAATGTTAACTAAGGATGATGTAATAATCATTTGTGAGCTTATATATAATTTTAAATTTTAATTGCACTACTTTACTGTATCAATTGTATATATTTATGTACTATTAGTTGCACTTCCTAGAAAACTCGTCAACAAAAGTAAAATATTTATAACATTGCCAAGATGTTTGTTCATCTTAATTTATTTTATGGAAATCGATAAATGAAAAGTAATTTTTAAGATATTACAATATGAAATTGAGTTTCGTTTTACATCAATTAAAATGTTATGCATTTCATCAATTAAAATGTTATGCATTTACAAGTATATCTTGCAATCAAAACATAAATATTAACAATACATGATTACAAGGCACGGTTTGGTTTATTAATTGTTAATACTTAACATGTTTTTTTGTATTTTCATCTATTTAATTTGAAATTCAATTCAGACACAGGTGTGGTAGTTAATGGCATGTTAATGACCACAAATAGTGTGTATTAATGAAAAATTAACTTTCACTGTATTATGGATACATATCATGTACTCAAATATTGAAGTGTACATCCTATCAATTTGCAGTGCCTAATATTCTGATAAATTATATGTCAGTGATAAATATTGTGCCATCAGCAACATATACTGAGATACATTTAAGTGGCAGATAAGCTTACGAAAGTAACAATTTTATCATTATAATGTTTGTCTTTCTAGAATCTATCCACACAAAAACACACACAAAACATGCCTCTAATCTTAGTTTATAAACATTATTTCCACCTCAAATAAACTTGAAACTCTTGGCAAGATTTTACTTTCAAAATATTTATCAGTTTAAGGATAACGGTATATTTTGTTATATTGAATATAGTATCATAATGAAAGTTTGTTTTACACTTCAGTTTTAAATGATAATATGCCGTAGAAATGGATACTTTTTCTAAAAGGGAACGATTTATCTTATGTCATAAACTAAATTTAAAATAAATGATATACACATGTGTTATATCTACACACATAATTATATATATATATTAAAAGTAGTATCAAAATAAAAGTGTCTATTAGTAATTAAATTCAATAAGCACATTTTCGGTTAATGTTTTGGTAAGTTTATAGAAACATTTCCTCTACATTTTCCAAAACGGGCATGAAGTTTGTTAATGAAAGAATTTTAAGTCCCAGATTTATATAAAAAATGTTTAAATCATTTGATTGGAATAAATAGTATATAAAGCTGTATGCCTCCAACCACAATATTTGAGTAAAATTTGTGCCATTTGCGCCAAAATATCTCCGTTGCGTTATTTAGTCATACCGGAGCAGCAAAATTTCGGTACACGGTTCACTCGGTCATATAATAGTGCATAGACCATTCTTAATATTATACAGCTATTTTTAGAACATGAACCAGAACGAGGCGTAACTGGCAAGCTGATAAGCCAGTATAAGCAGCTGTGTAAACAATGAAATCGACTTATCTTTGGTTCCTAACATTAATTTCTCATTTGTAGAGTTATATATTAATCAAGACAAAGTTAATCCCTCTATAAAAAATTCAATTATATTTATGAGGTATCCATTTATGGTTTAAGAAGTGAGTAAGAGAAGAGATTTTTTTTACTTTCGGTTTCAATTTTGCTGTCCTAACATAATATAAGGTTTATAGATATAAATCTGTGGTGTCTAGTATTATATAATCTTTGTTGTTCTGTTATTTATGGATTCTTGATGCCAGCATAAAGGTAATTGCAAATTGAATCTTACAGATAAGCCCCTAATGACCTGTGGTAAATCTTTATCAGATGTGTATTGGGTGGATTATATCAAACATTTATTGACTCAGTTATAAAGACCGTTTACTATAGTTTCTGCCTAGCCAAATTCTATGTATACATGTACTTTATGAATTTTAATTTGTACTTCCATTACTACCAGCGCAATATAATTAAGGGAAATGCCATAGATTACAGAGAAAGAATGAATTTTCTTATTTATTTCAAAATTTTAATTAAGACTAAACTTTAATACTTCCTAATAAATATTATATTGTTTTTATTATCCTTTTTTTATTGAAACCAATTTAAATATACATATAAAAACCATCACATCATCACCAGTTTCAAAAAGTTCCATTAGATCTCAACATCCTACATGCATCCATGTAACAATGACACAAAAGCAAACGTGTGCATGTTCCTTTGTAATTTCAATACAAACTCAGCTAAGTTGCAGGGTCTTTACATCTTTTTGGTCTCCTCCAGTTCAAGCCTAATGAAGCATTTAATTATCATTTTCTTCCTGTGTTTCTGTAGACCCATAAGATGTAGATGGTTGGCCAGTGGTACTTGTTGCATTATCTTCTTCATCTTCATTATAGACAATGCTGAAAGATATATATTTTACCAAAACATATTATTTATTCAATATCAGTGAGAATTTAAATGATTTTTTTCTATATTTAAAGCAAATACATTTATTAAACATAAATAAGCATTATTATATGTATTTAAATGAAATGATGAATATGTGTGTTAAATCAGTGACTTTATCATTCAGATTACCTATCAATGAGCATTTTCTTTGGTGAAAGAATTTTTCTTTTAAGTGGCCTTCTTAATTGGAGTTGTTTGTTCAACCCAATTAATCACTGGTGGAATAGAACCAGTTTTAAGTGGAGTCCAGTTGTAATCTTCAGTGTAAAATGTTTGGAACACACCACAGTAGATGCAGTGACCCTAAAATATACAATATATATTTATAATAAGGTATGATATGGTAACTATTATAGTCAGCTTCAATCCTCTATTTGTGTCATATATTTGAACTGATAATAATTTACAATTTGCAAGTTTCAATTGTTACAACTGTTAGATTAAAAGCAAGCAGTTCTCCCATTATTTTATTCTAAATTTACAAAATCTGTATTTTTACAAAAATATTATTCTGTTCATATAGTGGTCAAAGTTTACAAAATATTATTTTTAGGTGCTTACCTTTTACAATGACCCTTTATCCCTTCTTATCTTAGAAAGTTAGTCATCCATAATTTGTTGTGTGTTTTTTTTTTAATCTTTATCCTTTGGAATATGGTAAATTATATTTATCATCAGAATAGCACATTGGGACACAAAAATGATAATAAGAACTTTTCTTTATTAACACCCAACATCGTGGCTATATAGTGAGATAAGAGTGGTCAGTGTGTTTACATTCGTGCCATTTAAACCTCGTTCTGATTCTGGAATTCCAGGTATGCATATAATTTGAGAAGGGTCTATGGTGATATAGTACCTGTCATGTTCACAGTTACTATTTATCGGAACATGAAATAGTAAAACGCTATTCAGAATACAATACGGTAATCGATTTATACAATTTAAAAGATTAAAACAGAATGAAACATCCACGTAGCGCTAAGTATCGTAAATGATATTTCCCGATTTTTCTATGTACCGATTTGTTCACTTCGATGTTAATTTTCCGTTTAAGTTAATTCGTATTTTGAAACGGGGCATGCGCAAAACAATTTTTGTAGACTGTAGGACACAGATGCCTCCCTTCATCCAATGCTTCTAGATGCAATTATATGCCTAGACATTACATTTCTCAAGTGCTGAATTTGTTTCCATATATCTCTTTTTTATTTTGTTATAAAAATGACAAACCCAATGATAAATGAACACTTCAATAGTACAGGCATAAGCTAAAAGGGAGGATAGAAACAAAATGAACCAATAGAGAAAGGTAAAAGTTAATCAAAGACGCAAGTGTGTAAAAAGGAATTATTAGATAAAATAATGATTTCAGGAAATATAACTTGTAATAACAGAGTGAAGGTAAAAATAGAAATACAAAATGATTGATAAAAATCTGATGTATTACCTAGGCGCACATGCTCATCAACATTCCTGTAAATTTTTTGACTAGCTTCAGGGCTCTTTGAGTTAATATAACTTCTAATAACAGAGTGAAGGTAAAAGTACAAATACAGAATGGTTGATAAAAATCTTATGTATAACCAAGGCGCACATGCTCATCAACATTCCTGTAACGTTTATTGACTATCTCTAAGGCTTTTTGAGTTACATGCGGCACAATTATAAAATTGAAAAAAAATGATATAATTCAAGGACTATAACTCTAACAATTTAATATAAATCTACACGTGAAAGCTCAGGTGCTTAGCTTAACATGCTGATCAACATACATGCGATGTTTTTTGTACTCTAGCTCCAGCAGTTTTAAAGTTAAAGGCGACAAGAGTTGAAAATTGCAAATTTTGACTAAGTGAGGGGCCATTACTCTAACAATTCCAAATTAATCCACATTTGAAACCCCGGGTGCTTCAACATTCCTGTAAAGTTTCTTGACTCTATCTTCAGTTCTTCAGATACAGGCGACACAACATTTTTGGACGGACGGGTAGACAGCTGGACGAACAAGTGCAAATATAAATGCCCAACTCTGAGAGGCATAATTATACGATCAACAAGGTATATGTACAATGTTTGGTTTACATCAACATTAAATAAAATCTTTGAAAAAAACATTTATAACTGGGGGGGGGGAGAGAAACAATTTAAAAAATTAAACAAAGTTATGATAAGATAAGTATCTTGTACCACAGAATGCACTTTTGTACACGTGTCTATAAAAAAGTTTAATTTCTTTCGTATTAAATCATTCATGTGACATAATTAAATATAAATCATATTCAAAAGTTCCACTGAAGGTGATTCAATCTTTATCACTCTACTTTCAAATATTTGAAAATGGAGTTTTCTGATGTGAAAATTGATCTTAACCTATATTTTATTTTGTTTCATCAGTGAACCAATAATGCCTTGATAAAAGAAGAGTATAATAATATGCCAAACATGATTTTGGTAAAAACAAAAGGGCATATAACTAAGAAAATAATAATCTTCTCACGCCAAATTGAATGAAAAGACCAAATAGATTTAAACTTCCTATGAGAGTTATAAAACACAGTGCATTGTTACATCGCATTGATATTTCAAGTTCATGTTTATTTATCTACCGGTTCCTGAGACGGAATGATATTGGATAAGACATATACTAATAAACTTGTAGCAAGTCATACCAATTTTTTGAGAACAAAGATGACTGAACCTGAAAAAAAGTCATTTATGAAGCAGGGTCATTGTATGTCAACATAAAAGTATATCCTCAAAGAATGTTGTGTCCATGTATATAGATAAATATATAGATTTCAGAGTTATGAAACTTTACACGCATACGCACACACGCATGCACACGCGCACACACACACATGCATTGTAATTTTATATTGAAATGCCATTTTTGTCCAGGTTTTATAATTTCCATATACTAATTGCAAAGTATATTCACAGCAAAAAAGTGAGAATGTCAAGTCAAAGTTAAGTTTGATCTTCATAAATGTTTTGCCCTAAAAGATGTTGAGTCTAAATATGAAGACAGTCCATTTATAAACTAGAGCTGCCACAGGTGTGACGAATACCCCACATAATCTCTTTGATACAGCCTATTTGGTAGTATAATTTATAAATATTTTTAAATGAAAACATTTTCTTCAAATGTGAACTTAATTAATGTGACAGAAATGGAATGGGTTCTGCACATTACCTTATCAATGCAAACATTAAAATCAAGTTAAAAAAATCTTCAGAATGAAAGTATTTCTACATAAATTGTCTGATAATTGAACTTTGCCTTTACATTGAGCCTGCAAGGTCGTGACATAGGTTCTACCCACTGCAATGCATAGGTATGATCCAAATTTTATGGAAACCTATGAAGGGGTGAAAAACTTTCAGGGCAAACACAAAATCGGATGACATTTGACCTTTGACCTTTAAGTGTGACCTTGACCCATAAAGTGGTATGAGTTTTATATAACACCTTATTAATTTGTCAAGGTTGAAGAAAATTTTCGAATTGTAAAAAAAGTACTGAAGAGCATTAAACTTGTTTGATCTCAAATTGTTAAGTTAACTTTGAACCAGCAGAGTGGTGACATGAGTTCTCTCCGCTGCATGGCCGTCGACATGTCCTTATCTGAAAAATATTTGTAGTTTGCGTACAGTGACATTTTCAGTTCCTCGATCACTCATTATTGTAGGAACGCCTAAGCTGGTTATGGTGTCAAAAAAGCATGCATTTTGCAATAATCTGTGGATCATCATTACTGGTTGCAACTTCAAGACATAGAGTTTTACGGCTGTATCTTTCTACGGCCCCATGAATTGCAAACCCAAAAGGTTTTTATCGTATCCATCGATGTGCCATACGCGGCTTGGACCCGGACACGAATACTTCCTCTGCAGACGTCGCTTACGTTTTCTTCTTTCCATGTCATCTTGATGTGCTATCCGCATGAATCTTACAACCGTTGAACCATATACATTTACCACTCCCAGATAATTCTGCAAGAATTGCACGAAGAAATATCTTCATTATCATTATTCGATTCTACTGTTCGACTATGAGACACTAGTTTCTTTACGATTACTTTTAAGTGACGATAACTAACTTTTATTCCATCAATCAACAGAAGACTAGCTAATATCTCCCACCGAGAAATAATGAACTATCAATTTCATCATCGTTTCTTTATTTACAATACGTTCTCCTATTGCCAATGCAGTCAACGCCATAGAAATAACACTAGCATCTGCAATCAGATAACAATACAATTACCTACTATATTATATTTTGTACACGCAAATGCAATTCTGACAAACAGATGCGCAGATTGAACCCTGATGAATGTTTTAAAGAGTATCTAAAAAAACAACTTTTGGTTTAGATCACGGTGTCCATTTCAGAATATAGGCAGATTTATGTGTTCTAGATCCCAAAATATTTTCTTTTTAAACCAACTAATATGAATAATTTTCCTACTAATACTTTTAACCTTTGTATAATGAAAATAATGATATATTTAAAACTTATATAAGTAAAAAATCACTAACCATTTTTTTCACGCAAATTCTAAGCTATCCAATTTGGCGAAAAATGACGTCACGATCACGTGGCATATACCTTGAAGTTGAAGTCTGGAAGCTGAAATCTTGAATTCGTGAAGTTGAAATCGTGAATTCATGAAGTTAAAATCGTGAATTCATGAAGTTGAAATCGTGAATTCACGAAGTTGAATTCGTGAAGTTGAAATCGTGAATTCATGAAGTTGAAATCATGAATTCGTGAAGTTAAAATCGTGAATTCGTGAAGTTGAAATCGTGAATTCATGAAGTTGAAATCGTGAATTCACGAAGTTGAATTCGTGAAGTTAAAATCGTGAATTCATGAAGTTAATATCGTGAATTCGTGAAGTTGAAATCGTGAATTCATGAAGTTGAAATCGTGAATTCGTGAAGATGAAATCGTGAATTCATGAACCTGAAATCGTGAATTCATGAATTCCGTATGTTGAAAATGTGAATTCACGGAGTTAAATATGTGAATTCATGAAGATGAAATCGGGAATTCATGAAGTCGAAATGGCCCTACCGGTCTTTCGTATGTTTGCCTTAATTACTTTTGTCTGATAAAACTATACAAATATGTTAGTTTTCCATTTTTGTCGCACTTTAAAAAAGTACAGAACACCTTCTTTTAATGCATTACAGTATTTTTTTTCAAAGAAGCATTATTATTATTTTCCTTACAAAACACGTTACTGCTGTTTCATTGTATTTTGCGAGATATCTGTAGTTAAGTATCTGCATTTTTAGTATCTACACTTCAATAACACTTAAACAATACGCAGCAATCTTTTACCGAAGCTAAAAGTGTAACTAAACGCAAAGCGTTTGTGGTTAATTTAACAATCAATCAATATTGACGGCAGCACTTATAATCAACTAAAAAGTAAACACATTTCAAGATAAATTCTAGAGTAAATGACACAAATATTGTGTTTGTAAATTAAAACACGAAAATAATTTTATTTTGTATGGATATGAAACTATTGTTAGGCTTTAAAAGATATATATGTGATTGTCATTGATTAACATTTTCAAACATGGATATCTCAATCATTATCAAGCATTTCCTGTTATTTATCCGAGGAAAACTGTATAATTTTGATAAACTTTGTTTCAGATAAATAAACTAAAACAATGCACATATAATCATGTAATGTTATATATTAAAAAACAAAACCAAAACCAAAACAAAAACGAAACGACACATTTGAAAATTTATTTTTTCAACTGTGACCGCAAACTATTTTTTTAGGTAAGACACCAGAGGTTCCTCGATTCCTCAATGCAAAATAAAGACAAAAACATCATAGTGATAGGAAATCAAAAATTTGAATGAAAAGAAAAATTCGAACAATTCTTTTTAATTTTGCCTGAGATAATATCAACTTTCCGCCCATTTCCGTAGCGGCAAATATATGCCAATGAAAACGTAAGATGTATTTATTGCCCGCCTGCGGTGGTTCGTGATTGAATACCTGGAAACTATTATCCTTTGAATGTTAATACGCCTAAACTTACTCCCTAGACAGATGTTGTTTTCAAAATTATTTAATCTATATTGTCTGCGAAAATGTCACTTGAAATAATACCGCTGTGTATTGATTTTCCAATTGATTTCAGGCAAACGAACTCTGTTTGAATGTCACTAGACATCAATAACTAAATTCAACATCTGTCCACTAATATATATCTTTATGGTAAATTGCACTGAATTTTCTAAGTTAAATGACGTTTTGCAAAATTGTAAATGTGTTGACTGTTATTCACAGAACTTATGAAACTAATTGTTTACATTTGTCATAAATTGTGTACATTCTTATCCAAACATTTAATTCATAGTCCGCAGAAGCACCTGCCAGTCTGCCTAACTATAGTGGGCTTACTAGGAGGTCTCTGTAACGCTAGGAAGTCCGAAGTACTGAGAGATAATTTTTATATTATACATAACTTTACTTAAACATAGTAGTTACAGTTAAACGAGAAAAAGCAATCGTCTTAATGTACTGAAAGTTTTGACAGTCGTCTGCTATAAAGCTTGATTTGTAAAAATCAGACGGTCACTTACTATTTTTGTCGGACCACTGTCGTCATCATGAATATTACATTATTTATAGACCCACTGACACGTCAGAAAGCGACTTATTAGATTTGAGTAAAACTTTACTTGTCAAAAATAGAGGGAAAAACGTAAGGAAGTGGATTGGTTTATCATTTAAACACGCAATTTCAATCTTGACAAGAATTTTATCTGTACGTAAGACTATGTATTGATGGGGAAAAATGTTTCAATTTATTACTAGAGGCTGTTTTGAAAAATTATGATCATTCTGGGCACAAGGTTGAGATAAAACTATTAGATAATGCAAAATATGCTTACATCACTTGCAGTTTTTGTTTCAAAGTAAATCAAATAAACTTGATTTAAGATGTTATGTGTCGGTTTCCATTAGTATCAGTTGATGAATAATGCACTTTGTATATCAATTTATTTGCTACCTGGTACGCAATGATTGCAAAACATACTAGTACAAGAGATGTCAAAGATGACCGCACGCCCGATCATTTTACTAAAAGAAGGGAAGAATAAAACATTTACTTTTAAATCAATACTGATAAATATATTGCTTTATCAATATAAAATTTTCCCGATCGACATCTTTTAAATCAAATTAAAATGTTGTTGTTTCAAAAAAACAAAGTATTACTTTAAGGATTGTAATACATTTCTATAATAATTGCTATTGATGTATTTTTATAAATTAATGTATGAATGTTTGATTACTTATTCAATGTTTTATATGCGTTTTAAACTACATAAACGTCAATCAAGGAAAAAATCTATTGATTGAATGAAATGTATCATAATATTTTAAACAGGTCATTTGAACGTTTGAAATATATCAGATCTTAAGATGTTAGTATTGTTTTCATTTTCAAGACTGTATAAAAATGATATTGTTCCAGTTACCATTTATTTTTGCAAATTTGACATGATAACTATATTGTAGAAAATTTATCATTTGATAATGAAATTAATTTAATATATTAGCAAAAGAAATGCAAAACAAACGGATTTTGGAAACAGTAAGGGGGTCATACCATGCGCGCGCATCCTTAAAATTCTGATACCGCGAACACTTTTAGCCGGTATTTTGAATAAAAACGAGTCATGTAAAGCAATCAGATACATTTGAATTTAATTTCTTTTGCAAAGAAGATGTCCTTACTTCTAGTTTGAATATTCCAAATACCTTGACACAAGTCTTCCCTTTCTCGTCAGTATTTCGCGTTGATTGTCATTTTGATAAGAACACAGATATTGTTTCCAATATTTGTAACTCTTAAATTGATGTGCATCAACCGTCTTAAATGCCTTTTAAGAACGTTAATATTAGAAACACTGAGGCGAGAACAAATTTAATCACCAACAATATACTAGTAGTCCAATTATAGTTTGTTTTTGTTTTGTTTTTGTTTTTGTGACGTGTTAGATTGGAAAAAAAACATTTTGATTTTGCTTGCTCTGTGTTATACATATAGCACGGTATGTCTTCATTGAACGCCACCTTTCCTTGATGATCTTGTTTATCATATTTCAAATGCTTGTAGGCCTACGGCCTTCGTGATGATACTACTCTATACCCTGCTATAGTAAAGCACAGTTCATTCAAAATCAAGATATACGAGGGGAAGTCAGAAAATATCCGGACTTTTTACTCGTTCTCGAAAACCATTCAACAATTTAAAAAAAATCTTTGCACACTATTTCAAAATATTCTCCACCTACGACTACGCACTTTTGCCATCTTCGTGGGAGCTTTTGTATTCCCGCTGTGGACCATGACGTAGACCTATGTTTTAGGTACTGTGTAACAGCAGATATCAAAGCCGCCCTGGTCTTATATTTCTCTTCAGCGAGCATTTTTTTCAGTTCTGGAAACAAATAAAAGTCACAGGGGTGAGGTCTGGTCTATAAGGAAGGTGAAACAACAATTGCCATTTGTAAGAGTTGATAACCTCCACTGTACTGCGGCGGTATGGGAGGGGTCGTTATCGTAAAGAAGGAGGACATTTCTGTGCTAACCTGGAACGCAATTGCTTCAGCTTTTTTCTGATATTTTTTAGAATTACTTAAGAATAGTACTTGGCGGTGACAGTTTGACCTTTTGGCATGAAAAAAGTAAGTATCATTCCTCGTGAATCCCTAAAGGCAACAAGCATGACTTTGCCAGCCGAAGGAGACAGCTTAAACTTCTTAGGTGGGGAACCAGCTCGTTTCCACTGCTTTGACTGAGCTTTTGTCTCAGGTTCGGAATAATGAACCAACATCTCATCTCCAGTGATAATGCGGTTCAAAAACTTATCTCCTTCACGATTAAAACGACTTAAATGTTCTTTTGCATTGGTTACTCTGGTTGCCTTTTGATCTGCGGACAGCTGTCTAGGCACCCACCTGGCACTTACCATGTTCATGCCTAGGTGTTTGTGTAAAATCTTGTGTGCCGATGCCTTACCGATGCTGAACTTGTTGGCTACCTCCTCCAAAGTTACTCGACGATTTTTGTTGACAAAAGCTTTAACATTTGCTACCATTGTTGGGGTCACCGCCTCAGCTGGCAGCCCGGTCCTAGGCCTGTCACAAACACTTGTTCTGCCTTCACCACACTGAGAAACCCAGTTGTACAAGGTTGAACGTGATTCTCATTTATCAGAAAAGCTTTTTTAAGCCTCTGAAAGATGTGGCCGGGCTTTTTACCTTCTGCAACCAGAAACTTTATTACAGAGCGTTGTGCCTCTAACAAAGAGTCCATGATAGACGAAACACCTATCATATATTAGAGGGCAAAATACTGTGTATACACAACTGTCATTGAAAATAAACTGACCACGTTATTGGCGAATGAATGTAGTTTTCACCAAAATATAATGTGTGTATATAGCTGCACGTGGAAAGAGAGGAACATGAAGAGTTCGGATATTTTCTGACCGTCCCTCGTATTTCATTTCTTAACCTCCTTCAAAAAATATATTTTCTCACCTTACTTTATAAAAGATTCTTATCATGGGAGTTTTAACAACTTGTTGCCTAAGAACATTCAGGCCGTTTTACGATACGATTTTTTCATAGAAACGGATGTTACATTTCGTGCGTGCTCATTCTGCGTAGGGCAAAAGCAATAAGAAAGAATATATTATAATTGGTCTTCAACAACTTCATAAACAACTTGATGTTATGTGAAGATTAACAATTGGTTTAGAATAGTTTATTATGATCAATTATTGTTATAGAGGCACGAATATTTGCTTGTGCATATTAAAGCACCGAACTCCTAAATAAGAGGTCTTTAATACAACATTTTTGGGCAACATTTCTCTTTCAATTATCATTCTCCAGAATGGCATTCAAACTTGCGTTCAGATGTATGACGCTTCGTATGTATGTCAAGTAATATGACTCAGAAAAAAGCACATGCCTATACAAAAATCACATGCCGGTGTCGTCCTTCATGTTGTCTGGAGTAGAATTCGCGACAGAATCGGCATACATTTACATTCTTAATTGAGCTGTAAATTTGACTATGAAAAGTTAGTTATGCAGTGTACGAAAAATGTATCAGTATAAAGTGTTACATAAATGAGTAAATAAACACGTTTAATAAAGAATATTAAACTCAAACCATTTGGCATGTACAATTTAACATTTTAAGCTAGCATACTTTATCACAGGATTTGAATCTTATTATTTATATTAATTATCTTTTTACTATTTTATTTTTTGTTGTTCGCCAGTGTTATCCTTTGATCCTATTATGAACTTAGACTGCTACGAATAAAGTGTAGGCAGAATCAATAACATATAAATGTGTACGCAGTATCTTGATTTTTTAGAGTGTATGCAGTATCATAATTTCTATTTCCCGTTAATAGTTCGTTTTAAGACATTTTTCGTACAAAGGAAAAATAACAATGATTGAAAATATATTTGTGAAATAGTTTCTACAATAAACTAACTTCTGGTCGCCTGAAACTTTCAGTTTAATCGACGATTTCTCAATTTCTGTAACATTTCTTCGCGGGTATACGCAGTATCAAAATTGCAATTCAACGCGAAATACTGACGAGAAAGGGGAAGTGTTCGCGGTATCAGAATTTTGAGGATGTGCGCGCATGGTATGACCCACTTGAAAAAGTAATACAAAGCAGTTAGTTAGTTGAGCAAAAATGACAAGAATTCAAATAAATGCAAAACAATACCAAGAGATCTTCAGTTTGTACACGAGAGCCTACAGTAACGGAATTGTATTATTTTGCTTCATTTGTATATTGTTTGTAGATTGTTTGTTCTGCAAACAAATGATAATGTATACGCCGAGTGACAGCATTTAACAAGTTTCAATATAAACAAACATAACAAAGCTTTTCATCTGTCATCTATGGAAACGTTCCAAAGATGATAGATTTGTGAAGTGAATACGTTGATAGGTTTTCCAGTAACTGTAAGTGAGAAATTAAATTATTTGAAAACATAGTTTAGGTAAATAGCGATCGATATATTAATAATAGAAAGAGCATCGAAACACGAGCCTATCTGCTTTGTACGAAGGGGCGTATCCCCGATTAATCAGATTGCCGAGTGTTTTGATGTTCTTTCTCTTTTATATCATAGTCCAACATGCAAACGCGTACCCTTTTGTCACAATATGAAACCCCAGAAAAGGATAACGAATGAACGAGCATCTAAATATAATATTTCTATCGCTTTTTCCTTTCTCTACCGTCACAATAAGTAAACCCCAGCAAAAATGAGCCAATCAATAGGCATGCTCTGGAGTGCGGGTAACTAATACCTGAAAATAGATAAATACAGAATCCCTAAAGAAAGCCCAACACGGCAAAATTGAAAATGTTGCAGGCTCGGTTTGATTGAACTCAAGTTAACGCACTGTGCATGTATATGCATACGATTTAACTTCAACAGAAATGTCTCCAAACAATGATATTCAAAAATTCAACATTAATGCACGAAATAAAGAAATAAAAAAACTTCACATCTTCAATTATAATTAAAGATACACCTAAACATTGGCATCTGAAAATCATCTTTGAGCTTTCAGCACATGTATTACATCTCAAATGACTTGAGGTTACATATTATAATTTATGCATAAGACATTTGTCAAATAATTACCTAAATATACACTTAATTTTAAAATATTAGTCCGTAAGTCGCTTTTCTTTCTGCTGATGAATGCAGTAAAAGCGTAAGATTAATAATAATGTAACAGATGAACCTATTCAGAATTATTCTCAGTTAATATAGTTTGATAAATGCATTAATATGCGTAAGCTTCGCTTTCAATCACTTTATAAGCACATTGGTTGTAAATGGTGCATTTTTTTCTTTTGATATCTAGAACTCAAAAACTAAATGCTGGTAGAGGTTTAAATATGAAATAACATTAAATATAACTGGGACAATACAATGGATAAAGAAGCTTAGATAATAAGTATGATATTGAAAGTAGTAAAAAGAGACTAGAACAGAATGTTTGCAAGGCTGTGAGATGCGAGGCGTTTCTTATGAATGCCTACCTACAATGGGGTTATACACAAGTGGTTGAACGTCACCAATATGTTGAGTATTTGACAACAGAATATAGATCATAGCATCCTGATAGAAGAAATTCAAATGACAGTAGCATAACCAATGCTAGCACCTAGCTGAGGATAAAGGTGTATATCTATAGTTGTATTTTTTGCAGCAACACTGTAACGGTGATAAGCGTTAATTAGACCATTTGATATGCAACTTTAATTATTTTATTTACAAAATTTACTCATTTCATTTTATATGCTTTACTAAAATCTGTAATTTATAATTAGAGCGCTCTAGACATGTTTTAATTAAATGAAAAGTTATCATTTCCTTAAGGTAGCTTATTAACTTAAAAGTAATTGTTAGACTCTATAAAGTAACCAAATGAGTTAAATAAATGTATCTTTAACGCTAGATGGAGTCAATATATTAATGTCATTGTTGTCGTACCAAACCTTCTGTTGAACGGAACAGTTCATTATTAAATCATCTGTCTCACAATGCTAGAAGATTAATAAATAAATGAAAAATGGCTGATTTTCAAAACTTTTCAATATGACATGCATTCGATTTCATTCGAGATTGTACAAATAGTTGTAGAAAAGTACCGGTAAATTCTAATAGCGTGGGTGGATATTCTGTTTACATCTCTGATACACATTAATGAAATGAATTATATGCGACCACATATATCATTTACTTAAGTTGCTTATGATACTTTTCCTGATAACAAAGACATACATAACAGTAAGATAAACGAATTTACATTACAGGTCGGAAAAGTCAAGTTTTCATGTAAATCCACATGACAAAAAATCGCTCCTATTATTTATTCAGCAAAACAGTCCAATATCAGCCAGTGTACTAACAAAAATAGAACAAAACACAGTATCGAGTCAATAAATGTCACGTTTTTTTTGCAATTTCAATAACAAACGCTGAAATTCATTAATTGAACCTTTTATGTATTTATCAAATCTGATCACTGAAACTAATGCTCCCACTTTTATTGTTAACGATTGCAACATTGGTAGGTTAATGTCTAGACAAATTAAACATGTTAAATTAAGCACATCTGACCGAACCAAACCCCATGATTATGACCAGATTTATTCGTGGACCCAATTTATTTATAAGTACTTACCATTCTTTTCAGGCCAAACAAAATATTATAAACAAAATAATTTTTATCAAATTGAATTAAAATGTGTATTAAATAATCAGATGTATATGTTTGAATTGTTTTTTTTATCAATATATATTTGTAAATATGTATGTTTATTTTGTATTTTTGTTCTCCTCTCTGCTTTGCGCCTACTAAATTGCATTTAATGTATTTATAAGTGTTTTCTCTTGTATTTATGCGTATGCAAAACGAATACATCATCATTTTCTTTTATGACACAGTTTTGTGTATCTTTATTCTGAAGAGTGGGGTGATAGTTGTTTTCTTATTCTGATTTATTGCTAGATGGAACAATTTGATAATAGCCACTAAACAGTCAGCATTTAGTTTAATATCGGTCAACTAAAGGCGATGAGAAGATATATGACACGTCATCATCCAGTTATAACTTAGAAATGTACTTTTACTGTTGTATCGCTCGAGTTGATTATGTGTTAGAATTCTTCGTGGCCTATGGGAATTACACTTTATGCCGTCAACTAGGGTGATGCAATAAATCAAAATAGTAAATTCCCGTTATTTTCATTTTATTACATACTTTCAGTAAACACATAATATCTAATTAAAAAGAACAGAATTAACTATTTTTAGTTTCCTTATCATAGACTATGCATCTAGTAATGGTCGTGTTGTTAAGACATCCCATTTTATACACGGGATACCAGGGTCGCGTGGATTCGCGCGCAATGTGATGAGTTGATATTGTAGCATTTATTATTTATAGAGTTGAAAGAAAGCACTTGTCAGAATCAGAGAAGGTTCTTTTACATTTCATAAAGACATTTATATATCATTTCTCCAAACATATTGACTGTATGGTGATAAAAGACTTTTAAATATAAAATAAAGTAAAAACGAAGATAAAGCAGTTCCAGCTAGACTAGGAGTAAGTCATTTTTACCAAGCAATGAACGGGAAATCGGTAACATTCAACGTTTCTAATAACACCTCACCTAACAAAACTATCATTTCTTTATTAACAACCGAGCACCAATCCAATGAACTTGGGTGTTACCAAAATTAAGGCTAACCTACGCTGATAGAGGTTTCATTCGGCAGTAGAATTCTGATAAGAGACACTGAAAACTGTTGTTTTGTTCAGTGTCAACAGGTTCTGAGATTCAAAAACATTGTGGACAAGTAGGAGGGTATTATGATGAGAAAGCGTAACAATTATAACATGTATCGACATATTGTTTATATGTCGTGTTAATCACGTGTCTGTCTTTATCTTTCTCTGTGTGTGTAATTCGTTACGTGAAGTGAAGTCATCGAGCAATTTAGCTGATAAATATGTTATATCATTCCATACCAAAGGCCCAAAATGACCTAAACAAAATTATTTCACTGCGTTTTTCGTCAAAATACATAAGAATATTGCAAATATACATTTTACTTCAACTTATAGAATAAGGATCACCAAGTACTTTTTATCTCGTTTCCTCGTTTGAAAGTGAAGATTTTTTTTGTTTTTCATTATCAAGGCGGAAATTGCAAAGCTGTAACATCATATATTCTGTCTGATCAAATTGCTCATGTTAATATTCCGACTGGAAGTGTTATTTCCTCTCTGTATCCTGGTAATTGAATTGATTTATCAAATTATGTATTCTTACCTATATGCTAGGGTTATATTGCTGATTGACTTTCGTTTTAAATATTGATAAATCATTTTGTTACAATATGTTTATTAAAGAAAAATGGTTATTTCGAGCTTCAACCTGTTTTATTTGAGAGCTAAAATATACCAAAGCTATAAGAGACAGGTGAATGATTAAACAAGTAAAAAAAAAAGGTCATCAGTACGTGTTGTAAATATGTCTAACAGAATATTTTCTAGTTGTTGTATACAGATCAGTATTTTTTATATGACGCATTTGAATCTTACTTTGACATTGTCTGTGCCAATGGTACTATTTACTTTTTGAATTTCTCTGAAAAACAAAATGAATAAATGTTACTGAATACTGAAATTCTAAGAACTAATTATATAACATTCTTGTCATAGAAAGAACTGTCTTTTTATACCCTGTAAAAATTAACCAATTCACAGATTAATATGAAACATTTTAAAGATTTAAAATAATTGGGTGTTGCTTTTTTATTTTTCTTTATTTTCTTTTTAAAATGCCACTTATTATCCATCGTTTCTATTTATATTACTCCGTTAATTCCTTACACTTGCATTATGTCCGTAAAGTGCCCTTGACATTTAATGATTATAGCTTGAAAATATGTTAATACCATTTAAATTGCTTTTATCTTTCCTTAAATTAATTTTACAAAATACGTGCGAACTACTTAATATAACATTTACATAATAATAAAAACACACACACACATGATATAAAATCAAGATTGAATCAAAAACTTAAATATCATAATTGAATCATTATCATTCATTATTGTTTTCACTCTAATTATCATGACAAATATCTATTACTATTTTATTCTCTTAAGATAAAAAATAGATTAACAGGTGCGGCTTTCATTAATGAACGAGTTTTTATCATTTGCATCATACAAAATCAGATGGAAAAAATATTGGCATGATCACCTGACAGTTACACGTTATCAACAAATATATAGATTGCATTGACAAAAAACTTCAAACCTGAAATGATTTGAATGATTTTAATGACAACACTCCGTCATTAAGAACAAACGCCTTGCGTTTTAACGAAAATGCTAGTTTTGTGTTGTTGCTTTCAAATTTATACATTGAGATATATCTCAGACAATCATTTCATGTAAGACTGCTTAATATCAAGTATTCAGAATGTGTAATGTTCACGTTTCAAAAGAATTTACAGTAAAAAAAAATTATAAGCTTTAAATGGTAGTAGTTTGTCTTATTTAAGATTATACCATTCTAAGACAAAACGTCTGAAGCAAGTATTATATATTTACCCTTTGTTTCTTCATAAAATACATTTATTTAATAATGTGGTCTGATATTATCGTAAATGTTACCTGTCTGTTTTCGCAATATAAAATATAAAATTGAATCGACATTGTGGCTTCGTTTGTTAAATTGGGCATGTTTATTCTTATTTGTATATGTTTAAACTTTACTTAGGGATATTACTTTAACTATTGATACTGTCTGATTGAATTGTATAACTTAAACAGAGAAATTGCTGTTGGAATAACTACAAAAAATCTTTATGTGTTTATAATGTGTTGAGCATCCTTGGTGTAATGCGTCTATATTAACTTCAGAAATAATCAAGTGTCTATGTTTGAACTGTTGACATAAATTGGTATTGGCATACAATTCGTGTAAGTCAATAAAATTCCTTTTGTGTATAAATTTGCATTAACATATGCGATATCTGATTTACATAATTCATTGAATGAAATAAATTCCTTTTATACTAGACATTGACAAAATTACAAGCATAAAATCATGATATGTCTATGCATGCTACATTCTTGCGTATCATCCACCTGTATATCATAAATTCAAAATCTCAAAAATGCGTTTGATGGTTTTTGCGTCGCTTTTTCTTAACTGTCATATTATGAAAAAGTTGTGAACAGTCAGGCACAACAAAGTTCGTTTTTATTTTTTTTGGGTGTTTTTTTTTGGGGGGGGTTTGGAGGGGGGACTTTTTTGGGGGGGGGGGCTTTTCTTGAATGTTATTTAATGATAATAATTTTGTTTGTGTTTTGTGTAATTCTACTTTGTAATTAAGGTACTATACAAAGTTGAAAACGACGTACATTCGGTTAACATTTGACAGCCTTTTGTGCAACTCGATCATATTAGTTTATAATAATTATTTTAAAATTGATGGCGTTTGCTGTACATTTTTTTAACGGGAAAATAATATTTGAAGTACAAACGACTTATCAACTTTTATTCATGTAAATTTCCTCAAGTAAATTAACGAAATTAAAAAGCCATGATGGTTATATTGCTTGTTTCTTACAAACGTGTAATATGTTAGATAAATATATAAATAGATATATTAAGGCATAACAACTTTTTCAAAACTATATATATTAGTATTTTGTATCAAAAGGAATTTATCTTAAATACTCTAATGTAATATATCACAACCCGAATGTTTACTTATTGATGTAGGGATTTCCAATGTTAAGTAGTTGACTATTAAATAATAAATCGTAATATCTTAAGACAGCCAGATGAACTACCGTACAGGATCAATCTCTGTGGTGGTAAGACATGCAAACAGACAACTTGTGTATGTAAATAAGTGAAATACACAATAAAAAAATCATACAAAACTATAGGAGATATGCTCTTGGCAATATCCGGAAAATATCTGGGCATTTTACCATCTCTAGTTACCTTGACCTTGCAAATATTAACCTAAATTACATCTGTCACACTTAAAGTCATGATAGTTATCATTTGTGTTACAATCTATCAAATAATGACGTCTAAATGGTCCCGTAGACAAAATTTGACCTCTCTTTCTGACCATGACTTTGGTAGCAGGGACCTGGATTATGTGCGCGATAAGCCCTACAATGGTGAATAACTGTACAAAGTAACATTTACCCCCCCCCCCCCAGTGAATGTAGAAGTTTGGCTCCGACAATTGTCAATGACCTTAACCTTTAACCTAGAGACCGGGTTCATGACGTCGCACTGCTTCTCATGATGGTGACCATTTTTATGAAGTTTCATTAGAATCAATCCCACCATGCGTAGAGGGGATATGCTTTGGACAACATCTATATCTTATCATATCTAGTGACCTTGACCTTCCATATATTTACCTTAATAACATGTTTCACACCAGAAGTTATGAAATTGACTATTTGTGTTTCAGTCCCTCAATAAATTATAAAAATGGTCCGAATACACATTTTGATATTTTATATGAAAATTTGACCCCTATGTATGACCTTGACCTTGGCCACAGAGACCTTAATTTTGCACGCGATACTCCGCCTCACAATGGTGAATATTTGTGCCAGGTTATTTTGAAATCCCTCTATGCATGTAGAAGTTTTGCTCCAGACAAATGTTTTCAATGACCTCTAAGTGCGACCTTGACTTTTGACCTGGAGACCTAGTTCATGAGTATGACACTGTTTCTTTTTATAGTGGTGAACATTTCTATGAAGTTCCATTAGAATCCCTTTATATGTGCAGGAGATATGCTCTGGACAAAATCTCTATATTTTATCAATTTTAGTGATCTTGACTATCATATTTAGTGACCTTGACTTTGCATACATTAACCTAAATGACATGTTTCACACAAGTAGTCATGATAATGACTATGTGTGTTTCAATCCCTTAAGAAATGATAACTAAATGGCCGGAATGCACATTTTCATATTTTTTATCTGAACTTTGTGCCCTATGTGTGACCTTAACCTTAGCCGCAGGGACTTAAATTTTGCACGCGACACCCCGCCTCACAATGGTGAACATTTGTGCCAGGTTATATTGAATCCCTCTATGCATGTAGAAGTTTTGCTCCAGACAATCATTTTTCAATGATCTCTTAGTGTAACTTTGACACTTGACCTAGAGACCTGGTTCTTGTGCGCGATACAGCTTTTCGTAGTGGTGAACATTTGTATGATGTTTCATGAGAATTCCTCCATGCGTGTAGGAGATATGCTCCTGACAAAAAGTCGACCCGTCCGCCAGACCGTCCGCCGGAGGGGAGGAGCTTAAATACGACCCGATTTTCAAACGGGCGTATAATATGAAACAGTATGTTAACATTGCAACAATTATTGCATATAATTAATTCATCAGTATTTGTGTTCCATTATGTTAACGTATACCACTTACTCCATGTTTTTCTGCAAGTGCTCTCCTTTGAAAGACATCCTGTAATTTCCTAAATTATATCTGTACGAATGCAATGAAAGCTGTCAGCTTGACAAGGATGTATCCCAAGTGGTGCATTATCATGGCGTGTCTTGACATAATAATTGCTATGGTCCTCTATCTTTTAAATCTGGTATTGACAATGTCAAGTGTAATCTGTTAGAGGTTTCTTTGCATTTGATGGTTAGCATTGCATTTCACGTTTAATGATTATATCGGGATCCACAGACAAATGATTGTTTAATTATGTTAAAATTACTTATAAATGAATATTGCATTGTGAAATTGTTCATGTGATGACGAAAACAATTATCAAATATGAAAAATCAAATTTAATTACAAGAGCATAATTCTTTGTTTTGTTTGTTTGTTTCATTTTACGCCTTTTTCCAACAGTACGTTAGTCGTCATATAGACGGGTTGTTTCCTAACCATCATTCCTGGAGAGTCACACCAGTGCTAGACTACCTTCCTCCGCGCTAAACTACCAAAGCTTCTTCCGGGGATCGAACCCACGCCAGAGAGGTAACTGGATTAGAAGTCATCGACTCTAACCCCTCGACAAAGGAGGCGGAATACAAGAGCAATATTCAATGAATAAGATAAACATCATGGTGATGTAATATAATATATGATAAACACGATCAACAACCGAAGGCGATGTTCAATGAAAGCAACCCCCATATAACCCAAGAAAAACCGGTGGCAATAAACCCAGGAGGACTCTATACAAAAACACGACAGAGAGATACATCATGCATGTATGAATGAAAACCCGAAAGGCACATAGTGTGACACAGAACAGCAAAGGAACAAAATTGGGTGTTTGAACAAGGGTAAGAACCATAGTGTTGTAAGATATTCATTTCAAATGTTTGTTTTATTTTCTTTATTCTTTTATTAATTGCTAGACTCAACGGATATATAACTATTCTTTTTAAAATGACAGTTTTAAAATACACTCATTTTGTCAGTCATGGCGATTGGTCAATGTCATAAATTAAAGAAATGATTATTTACTATCAAGTACGATTGCACAGTCACCTATGTACAGCACGTTGCTATTATACAAATATCAATAATATTTGCCATATTTATCATTTCTAAAAAAGTACAACTTTATGTACATTATGATAATAATTGATATGGCATTTCTTATCAAATTGAACACGATAAAATTAATGTGAATGAAATTAGACAACATTTGCTCATTTTGTTCTGTTTCCGAATAGCGTAAGTAATCAGGCTGGTATACGATTTATTATTGAAAAGTTTCGTAATATTGTATAATTGTAGTAACTGTTAAGTAAAATCAACAATAAATATTTTACACTTTATATGTTTAAGATGCTTGTTATGGATACTATTTGATTAAAAGAAGGAAAAACTCCAAAGCCATTTTATTTTAAAGCTGCAAGCATCCAGATCAGCCAAAATATTTCAAACAATCAAACTTGAGAAAAATGTCCTGAGATGTTAAGAAAAGTTAAAAAAATTAAGATAAAAGTAATCATTTCCATGTGATGTGCGATTTGTATCTGATTTTGCAGTATTTTTCGCCTTATTTCTATTGCGATACTAACGGCTTTTTATGCATATTTTGACAACTGTTTGGTAATTTACGTGGATTGAAAGCGTCGTTTGCAATGTGTACATTACTTTTTTGTGCACTTCACAATAGTTTATTATTTAATTCATTTTTCAGAATTTTCAAAAATTAGCATATATTAATGATGCATCATTGTGACAATTTTACTCAATATGCACCTTCTCTTAAGATATATTTCTTGATCAAATTGACTGAATTTTTTGCATAGCAACTTTCAGTACAAACAGAATACAATTATGCCCTGTCAATGTGAGGTTGAGATTAAGAAAACATAAATAAGTAAAGATTGTTAAGCTAATTAATCAGTTTGATGCAGATATGAGTGCTCGAAAAAATACCCAGTGGCACTATTCGTGCGTACAAATATTAGTGGGATTCAGAAATTTCATATTTCGTTATATGCTTTTTGTTAAAAAAAAAAACGATTTCGTCATGCTTCCAACATGAACGTTCGATGTTATTGTAAAGTTATATTGTTTGAATAAAATAACCGGCACCGTCATTACAGAAATGTATTTTAAATTTACATAACACACTAACTTACACATAACACGTGAAACAAAAGTGATGATTGTATTAGTTAATAAATGTTTCTGTCTCCTTGAAAGTACACTTGTGTTGAATAATTATTATTACTCATACCATGTACTGAATTTTTTATAAAAGCACGAACGTAAGTAGTTATTGTATTTTACATTCTAATAATAGCTATAGTGAAAAAAGAGAACTTTTACACTGCGAAATTTAACACCACTTGTAAAGAGCTGTAGATTGTACATTACAAGACTTTTAACGATTCATTTGTACAGTCAAATAAGCTTCAAAACTGTTTATTTTTTTAAAAGCATATATATGTTGAGTATTTACCATTCAATCTAAAGTATTTGTCGTCTGTGGAATGTCTTGAATTGTTAAGCATCTGAAGTACAAAAACAATATACAGTCATAAGATGGATGCACCCTTTGATGCATAATATTGACTGTTATTATGATAACATATAATATAAAGATATTGCAATATTTACAATATTTGCATATCTTAATGGCGCCAGACTGAAAATTAACGTGCGTTCGTTTAATTTACAAATACTAATTTATCAGTACTGGGATCCTACATATTACCGGACAAAATATGATGTTTTTTCGCTGTAACTTTTATTTAAAACAATAAAAAAGAATGGAATTTTACCCAAATAATTTTGGGTTCTTAATACAAGTAAACATTAATTTAACAAACATGAAATTAAATATTTGATCGTAGAAATGTGGCTTTAACGTAGGGCATTATAAGAGAGAAAAAATCGTGTAGACAGCTCAATTTACCGGACATTGTGTTTCAATTTTTTTAAATTCCTGAATTGAAATTAATCTTTAAATAATCAGCAAGGAAACTACAACTATTGAAAGGCAAGGTTAAGATATTGAAAAAAAACAGTATGTCACTAAAACAAGACACTGCAGCCATGCTTGTTACGAAGAGGCCAATATATGGGGTGTAATTGAAATTAACACTATTAACTCAATTAACGTATTGATTCTTAATGAATCTTAAACGTATAAAACATTTTGATATTTAAATGGAATTCTGTTCTTTGTCATACAGTTTCCTTTTGGTCATCATGTAGCATGTTACAAAAGCCATAAAATCTATTTTATTTACATTTCATGTAGAGATTCCTCCCATGGGCGTAACCCGTTTCCTTATATGTTTTTAATGTGCATTTCTTTGTAAAAGACAACAACGAGATACTTTTTAGACTAAATTTAAAATTACTTTTTATCATTAAAATATGTTACGCTTGTCTCCTGAGATAACGTGGAGAAGAATTAAAAGTAAAACCTATCTAAAATAACCCATAAAGGGCCTCTTTATTCGGGCATGCGCAGAACAGATTATTCCCCCGCATGACCAGGTCATAAAAGAACTAGTAAACACAAGAGCATGGTAGTAAATAAAGAACTGAATCAACCATATTTACCTGAGAGTGGTTTTGTTGTTGTTTACTTTGAAATAGAAAGTGTGTGTACGATTCAGACCGGATGATTTTTGAATCAAAGCAAAAATAAAAGCACTATTAATCAGGAATAGCTTTTGTCCGGTAAACTGATTGTCCGGTAAACATGTAGGATCCCAGTAAATCTGTCACAAAAAATAGAATCAGCAAGTGGAGCATTTGATAAGGTTTATCTTTTATCTTTGTATAAGCAATTAGAACAGTAGGAACATTATAAATATTTGCTACACTATTAAACTGAATTGCTGGCGATGCAACTCGTTATACTATTTATTATGACAGCGTTTCCTAAAGATCCTTTGTGAGAATGAAAACATGTATTGTGATATTCGGTATACCTAAGACATTTGCCAAACTAATATTGTCCTATAAAACAATAAATGCAAGTACATGTACGAGTTTCATATGACGTAACTAAACAGCGTCGGCTGTTACCTCGTAAACAGTTCTCCTGTGGCTAAGGGGTTGCCTTTACGAATTGTGATATCAGAATTTCAGCCACCGTTTACCTCTTGTAAAAGGCGACTAATTATGTCGAATTGCTGTATGTTATGCATCTCTTAGCTTGATAAGGTGAGGTAGATTGACCATATTGTTGCTTGAAATTTGTAACGCCCGAGAGTAACCAAACTTTTCTTTCCTGCTTAGGTGCCATATTGACTAAATTATGCTTGTAAAACCAAACAAATAAACAAACAAACAGAATATCGCAAAAGTGTCTCGGTTACATCTTATTTGTAAATTTTGTAACATCGAATCGTTCGGAAACTGTTTCGGGTTTAACAAATATAACAGATATTCAATATGTATTATATTGTATTTATACGTATCGACAGAAAAAAACAATAGTTACCTTTAAAACGCTATTATGATCTTTCACACGAATGGTTTTGAAAAGCAAACACTTTCTTGGAAATATCTTTGTCACGTTTAGAATCTAATGTTTCAGCAACTGTAAGCACAAATTCATTTCTTTTAATTGGATTCACTTTAACATATATCGTTTTATTTACTCGTGCTCGTTTCGGCCATTAAGTTTACAATATTTCGCGATACTATTGCACAATTCCTACATCTCGCAATCCTTATAGCATTGATCTAAATATAATTACAATATTCTGTCTTATAGCACACATGTATTTGTCAAAATATATATACAAATAATACAAATAACAGCAAATTACAATGTTTAAAATAGATAAATGCAATTTTGTTACATCAAATTCTATGACAAAAAGTGTTTATATAGTGTATTCAAAGCCAGCCTCATTACTGTAAAAAGACGACGCTTGGTTTGCCAAAAGATTTGCGGCTGATGTTTTTATAGCATAACATATTTGACTTAGAAAGTTGTACACAAATAATAAACACAAAAATCCAGTAATTATAGATGTTTAATTAACGTCTTTGAAATGGTCATGGATATTTAAACATGTATAATTATATTTTGTCTTTTGTCTAGTTTTATATAAACAAAAGATCCACGAAATAGATAAATCAGTGTGATTAGTATTACACACCAAAAAAATGCTACATGTTAAACAATTTATATTGATATCAAAACATGTTTTTAACTTTTGTATACAAATATTGTACGTTTACGAATCACCTAGCATTTTCTCTAGGCATTACAACATATGGTATCAGAAAAAAATAAGATAGAAAATACTAACCTGCATATCATACGAAGATCATAATCAGGCACATGTCAATGGTTTTTTGTTATTCATAATTATAATCATATATTATTTGTGACATAATGCGGCCATGTGTTTACTTGGAGCGCATTCAAAAGGTAAAATTTATCAATTTTAATTGCAAAAATCAAAAAAAATTGAATAAAAGCTTTTGGGAATTATGGACAGAAAATAATGTCTAGTGCAATGAAAAGTAAAGTGCAACATTCTCTATAGTCCCGTTAATAACGGTGATTTAGTAAAAGTATGAAATGTTTTAACAATATTAACATTGCAGCAGTATGGTACAATTGATGTATTTCTAAAGAAAGTTTGGTTAAAAATCTATTAATGATACCATTCGTAGAAATGAAAACCATAGAAAATTGGTTTAACGTAGAAATGTTAAAATACAAGCAAACAATGATTACCTATTCTTATTTTGAAAGTTATGTGAAGAAATCATATGTTAAGTGATAATAAAAACATCAATGTATCATTGTGAATCGTTAACTTCAATAATGTGACTGTTGAGACTATTATTTCACATATCAGTCTTCAATTCGATTATAGGCTTTCCAAGCATTGACATTTGAAGATATGGCGAATTTAAATCAATTTACATATAGCTGTCATTCTTGTAACGTTGGCCTGCAAAAGACAAACAATATAAGTGTTTTATGCACATTAAAAATTAATATAATCATTAAAAGTGTCTAACATTCCGCTTTGTTCTCATTTTATGGGATTTGAATTATTTTTGCACTTGTATAATGGCGTAAATAGAATTCGAAGTGTATATGTCCGTAAATGGAATCCAAAATCCTTGATTGCATTCGAACTAGCAGCTGCGAAAGGCAAGTGTTTTCAGGTCAGCGACCTGAACAAGCGGTCAGGATTTGTTTATTATTGATTAATTGTCTCAGACTAATGGAAACTCATCTATCACAACTGTATAGCCATAAATCACAATATACATTTTCTACAGTCAATTCAACATCCGTTTATGTTCCGTCATGTCATTAGATAAGTTTCAAAGAAGCTTCATAAAATATTCAGAACAAGGATTTTTAATTATGATATTGCTTAAGTGATTAAAGGTTGTTAATACAGGTTGATTCTCAAGATTATAATTTAATGGATATGATAAAATGTTATAAAATGTTATAAACATGTATTTCAGGGTTTGTTAATAAATGATATTACATAATAACTACTTGTTTTTAGTAAAAGAAATCTCCCTTTAATCACATTATGTGTCACTTTATTTAGTAGTACAATATTTTTTTGGTACGTGCTGACGGGTACAACATTCATCAAAAGTGCTTATTTTATTGATACCTTATATGTATAGGTTATATGGTGAAGAAAGGTTTATCAAAGGATACAGTAAAACATACTGTAAAATAAGATAGCGATTCAGAGCAATATGAAAAACATATATCAACATTTTGCTAAATAAAGGGGCAACGTTTGATAGGTAACTTAGACCTTAATTTTGTCAGTATTATAGTGGCCCTAATATGAAAATAATATAAATCTATATTGTCATAATAGTATGCGTACCAATTTTTGTGAAGGACGTGATACATTGGAATTTGTCTGACACGGATCTAATTTCTATTATAAAAATCTATCTTAAGCATTGGTGGCGTGATCATTATTGGATTTTATTTTATATGACAAATCATTCACATACAATCGGTTTTTTTGGGGGAACAATTTCACGATAACGGCATGGTGCACCATGTATGTTAATTTTGTTACTCATCTAAAGTGATTTTCCGCCTATTTGCATAGCTATTACCTTTGTGTAAGATCGTTTTTGTATTTTCTGATCACAGATCAGGAAATACAATGCTAACAGTCAATCTCTTCACGATAAACCTAACAACAAGTAGTTCTCAAAACAGCTTAAAACTAGCGATGCGAAAGAAAGAAATATTTTTATTTTGTTACAAGTATCCAACAAATTACAACGCATTAAAAGTTTAAAAGTAGCATTGGCTTATAGAATTGTCAATAAATGCACAATCACAAATTACGCGGATGAATATCATTTTAATCAATGAAAATGCTATTTTAAGCTATCGATAACCGAACACTACAGATCAATATTTAGCTCCATGGCGTATAAAACAAATAAATCAGACTGCCGAGTAGTGGAATATATACATGCGAGAAGATTTTCGCTAAATTATTTACATCAGTGTTAAAACAACAGGTTTATCGTAAATAAAATGCCTTGCAATTAATAAGGATTGCAAACTCTTAATTTAGAAGTATTTGAATTTATTCCGACATTCTTCGAATAATTTCCCCGTGGTGCGGGAGTAACGCGCTCGTCTAGGATGTGAGAGGTTCAAATCCCAGTCGTGGCAACTATTTTTTTATATGTTTTTCAGTGTCTTTTTTAAAGAAGTAGCCACATGGAATCCATATGCAAGGATAAAGTGTGGATAACTATAATTTAATAAATCGACATTCTAACCCAGCATTCTTAGCATTCGTAATAAAATGAACGAAGGCGTATACCCGAAATCCATCTCTACCGGTCAAAGCTTGAATGTCACAATCAGACCATGGCAATGCCGGTTTGACTAAAATCCCAAGAAAACAAGCAATATATCATTTATAGTATTTACATTTAAAACAGTATAGAAATACAATGGGGTTGTATTATTCTAAAAGAACCGTGGAAAAGAGATATGCTTACAATTGGTTATACGTTTCTGTAGAATGCATCATTTACTTAAGCTACGTGCATGTTAAAAAACAAACAATGATACTAGGCTATATCTAAGATGCTTCTTTAAAGATAATTTACGACAACTTTGTTTGAACGAGATATGCCAGCACATGAACAATACTGACTTTTCTAATTGGGTGCAAGTGCCATTTTTGTGGCACTAAGGATAAATTTAATATTTTTTCAGACGGATGCATCGAGGAGTTAAATATCTGTTGCCAGTAATAAAATCGCCATGAAATGAACTATTATTAAATGTGCGTAAAAACAACCTGTGTGTTATAACTTAATATTATCAAATTTCTATATCCTTTGCGTTATGAGAAGTGTCTATGAAAACTAGATAAAAAATGATATTTGTCTAAAAATCTCAATATTCTCAATATCTTTATCATCGGTGTATCATATATAACGTGCTTATAATTTAAACGTATATTGTCCTAAATGCGACCAACCTTCTTTTAAATTTTTGAATTAATGAAATAAAGTAATAAACGAAAAGCTATAATATTAAAGTTATGTCGCAATGTTTCAATTTTTCTAGGAAATTGGGATGGAGTGGCGGTTAAATTTAAATCACAAAAGTATAAAGGTTCATTTTGAAGCAATATAAAGTGTCCGACGAAACAATGCAAAACTTAAAGGAAATGCAGACCCAATGGGTTTGAAACATCAATACTTAGGATTTTACAGTACCGGGATTTACAAGAAACGCTTTCGCTGGTGCTTGAGTGCTGGGACATACGATAACGTATATCCCAGTTGAGTGCGATAGAGATGTTGCAAATTCCTTTTTTGTTCATAAGAAGTGTTGGAGGTTATTACTGTATGAATTTTTCTTATTACACTCGACGATCTTCGTTTTAGTCACTGGTATGTAAAAGCTTTGATATTCTCCACGTGTTCTTTCTTTCTTTTTTGTTATCTTTTAAAGTGATTGATTTCAGTGATTCCAGTGTTGCGGTTTGAAAAAATTGCATAAAACGATAGTCTGGTTTGTATATACTTTTTTTCTGTCAGGAAAAGGTAAACTCGAATCTGCTGTCTTTTCTCTCGACTTGTGTGATCATTTAAAAAGCTATCCCATTAAGAGATCTCCCATTTCCAAACATTTTTACAAATTTTCATCAACATGTTATCATGTTATTAAAAGTGTAACTCAAGATAACCATTGCAGGGAAGGCCCATAAAACATAAACAGTGCTTATCAGTGACAATGTTTGGAGAATTTATCAGATAATTCTAGCTGACAACAGTTTATAATCTAGTACTTTAGATTATTTTGTGTTTTATTATAATTTTCGATATCACCATCGTTACATGATTATGATGTTATACTTTGTTTCTGTATCGCTTAATTGTTTAACGGAATTGTTTGACTCAAATTTGATTAAACCTGAAGTTACAGTGTTGTTCCTTTTTTGTCTCTGACTTACAACTTGAAATAAACGCACATCCATATTTTTGAATAACAAATCTGGAGGTGAAGTCTCATATGTATTTTGATCAATTGATATGTAACACTCTAATGGATTTTTAATGGAAATCAATGAGCCCATATGGTTTACAAGTAGATATAAATCTTAACGTTGAGGAAATCCTATTATTATATATATAGACTATTACAAGAATGAAATCTGTGAGTAACTTTAAACTGCAGTGAAGTTCAATGATCAAATGGGTCAAAGCATGTAAACTAAGTATATTGTAATAATCATTAGTTTGCTAATATATGACTTCTTATTTAAATTTAACTACTTAACAATATCAAAATTGTTTTTATGTACTCCTAGAGAATATGTCAACACTAAATAGGTAAAATGTCGTCAACAAAAAGTAAATTATTTTTTACATTGTCATGATGTTTGATCATCTTAATTTAGTATATGGAAGTCGATAAATGAAAAATATTTCTTTAGATATTACAATACAAAAATGCAGTTCCTTTCCCATCAATGATAATGTGATGTATTTACAAGTATCTCTTGCAATCAATACATCAATGATAACAATGCAGGATAACAAGGCATGGTTTGGGTTTATCAATTTTAATACTTAACTAATTTTCATCTTTTAAATTTGAAAATGAATTCAAAAACCGGCGTGGTAGTCGTTTGATTGAACCTGTTCATGGGTGATAGTGAAATAGTTCAACATCTCTCACGTCCCCTAGCATAGTTTAAAGCGGTATTCCGTATAATGTCTTCTTTTGTGAAACCAAAACACATAACGTTTCTTCTAAATGCTACTTAAGGCGTTTAAGAGGATGGGAAGAGTTCTTTCTTTCCATTGTCATTCATGACCTGCTGCTATTCAGATACGAAAAGACTTACAGATTTAAATTATGTTTATTTGTTCACATTGTCTCTTATATAATGTATCTAACCCCTATCTTTTAACTGTGGATAGTTTTCGGGAAATTATTATAAAGTAAAATAATTGGAGAGTATTTCTTTGCAAAGGAAATACAGTTTTGCTCTTGTTGGGAGATAAATACACTGCATTTTAAATAATTTGCAAGCTTTACATTTAAAGAATACCCGTTATTTCTTTTTAATTTCGAAGGTGATCAAGAGTTATGTACTTCGTGATCATGTGTTTCTTTAAAAGTTTTGAAATTCATTGCTACAAAAATATTATCAAAACTCAAATATTAGAGTATTCATCCTATCAATTTGTAGTGCCTAATATTCTGATAAGTTATTTGTCAGTGATAAATATTGTGCTATCGGCAACAGATACTGAGATGCATTTAAACGGTAGATAAGCTTACGAAAGTAACAATTTTATCATGATGATCATTATTTTTCTGAAATATCTCCGCACAAAAACATGCCTCTTACCGTTATTTATAAACTTTAAATTTTCATTAAATTTGAAAAACTGAAACTCAGACTTGGCAAGTTTTTACTTTCAAAAATTATTTTTTATAGGAAAAAGGAAATATCTTTTTTCCTTTTTCTTTTCATTCCCTTTTGTTCTTAAAGTAAACAATAGAACATACTAAACTTTTTTGCAGTCATGTTTAAACATAAAGGGGTTTAAATTTTAAAAAGAAAAATTTTAAATTTTTTTTGCCTGATAAAAACAAACCAAATATTTAGTTCCACTGTGGGTTTGAATCCCGACGGGGATTTTTGCATATTTATGGGGGAACTATCCTCCCAAAAATTACGAACGTCAGTGTTCACCAGTACCCTTCGTGCTAAAATAATTTTTAGGGAAGGGGCACCTATACTTCCTCCCCCAGAAAAAGGAACGTCGCCATATCCCTATACTGGTCGGTGGACTTAAACCAATAAAATTTAAATAAAACCCCTTGAAAACGTACATAACACTTTCTGTTAATGCATTATATTATTCATATTTTATTCGAAGAAGCATCACTATTATTTTCTGTTAAAAACACCTTACTACGTTTTCATCATCGTATATTGTGAGATATCTGTTGTTAAATTATTGCTTTTGCATTATAAGTCATTTTAAGTTTCTATACATCTATCCAACTTAAACAATTTTGCAGCGTTCCTTTACCTTGTGCATTTCAAAAAGCTTAAAGTTTAAATTAAACAAACGATCCAAATTGAAGGCAGCACTCCTAATCGACTGAAAAATTAATCGATTCAAGATAAATTTTAGAGTGAAAAACTATAAATGACTTTGTCTTAAGAACATTAAAACAAAAACATGAAAAGAAAATAATTATTTTTTAGATATTTAACCATTGTTAGGCTTTAATAGATATATGCATGGATGTATGATTTTCATTGCATAGCATTTATCGTATATACATGTATAATTGTATACCTCAATCAATTACCAACATTTCTATTATATTTTTCAGGGGACAATTTTCAGCTACGACAACAGATGTTATATTCCTCAATGTAAAATGAAAAACAAGAACATCAAAGTGGTAGGAAGTGAGAACTGTGAATGCTTTAAATTCAAAAGAGGAGAAAAATATTTGCTTAGTCAATATCAAAATATTTTCCTCATTTTCGTAGCGACTGATAGATGACAATGTAAACGTATTTGTTGCCAGCCAGCGGTGGTTCATTATTGGATAGCTGGAAATAATTCTGCCTTAACTAACTCCCTAGACAGATGTTGTTTTCAAAATTATTTAATCTATAGTGTCTGCGAAAATATCGATTAAAAAACAAAACTGTCACTATGTATTGATTTTCAAATTGATTTCAGTTGAAAGGAATGTCATGAGACACCAATCCACTTGAATATATATATATATATCTTTTTGGTAAATTACACTCAATTTCAAAACATGTTTTGTCAGGCAACTGTAGTCGTCATGAATAAAACATTAGTTAAAGGCCCGCTGACATGACACCAAACGGATTATTAGATTTAAGTACAATTTTACTTGTTAAAATAGAGAGAAGAAAATAAGACAGTGGCACGTTTTTTTTTTCATTTAGATACGCATTTCCAATCACGACAAGAATTGTATCTGTACGTAAACTATGTATTGAAAAAAAAATTGTTAGTCTGTTATGAATGATAATTATCATACTTAGCACAATACTGGGATAAACCTACTAGATAATACCAATTATGCTTATAGCACTTGTAGTTTTATGTTTCAAAGTAAATCAATATGAAAGAGAATTAGCTTGATTCAAGATGTTATGTGTCAATGTCCATAAATATACGTCCAGTTATATTAGTGTTTGAATAAAATTGATAAATAATGCATTTTGTATATTGTTTTATTTGCTTCCTGTTACGCAATGATAGCAATGAATACAAGAGTCGCACACTAGATCCAAAACAAAAAGACTAAACCCTTTATATTAAAATAAATGCAGATAAATCAATACCAAGAAAAAACTCGTACTACGTCTTGTATCATATAATATTAATTTAAAATACTGTTGTTTGTACCCAACAAGCAAAGTATCATTTTTAGGATTGGTTGTAGTCAAAAAAGAAAAAAGAAATAAATTAAAAAAAACTTCACTATTGCTATAGATGTATTTTAATGAACATGAATGACTGATTATTTATTTAATGTATTAAGTGCGTTTTTGACTACATAAACGTCAATCAAGGAAACAATCTATTGATTGGATGAAAAGATCATAATATTTCAAACAGGTCATTTGAACTATTGACTTTAATAAAATCTAAAGTTTATAAAAGTCTCAGTGAAATCAAGCAGTTTGTGTCATGAGTCATGATTCGATCAAGTCATGCTACATCAGCATGATCAAAATAATATTTCATCATCAAGTAACTCTTTTATTGTTTCATGTTAAAGTGAGCATGTCTAAAATTCATGAACTATATCTGATCCTAAGATATAAGTATTGTTGTCATTTTCAAGATTGTATAAAAATGCTTAAATCTAAAATAATATTGTAGCATAATTTGCCATGTTTATTAATACTTTTTTTAAATTCAACAAGACATATTGTAAGAAAAAAATCGTTGGATAATGAAGATTAGTCATAACGTAAAGTGAAGGTATAAAACATATTATTGAAATTTATTATATATATTATCTAAAGCAATGCAAAGCAAACGGATTAAAGAAACAGTAAGAAGTAATACAAAGCAGTTAGTTGAACAATAATGAGTAATGACAAGTATTCAAATAAATGCAAACAATATCGAGTGATCTTCAGTGTGTACGACAGAGCCCAAAGAAACGGAATTGTCTGATTTTGCTCCTTTTGTATGTTGTCTGCAGATTGTTTGTTCTGCAAACAAATGATAATATATACGCTGAGTGATGGCATTTACCAAGTTTCAATATAAGCAAATAACCGGTAAGATGTGAACTTTCATCTATTGAAACGTTCAAAAAACCATAAACTTACGAAGTGAACACGTTTTCCAGTTAACTGTAAGTAAGAAGATATTTGAGAAGATATAGTAGGTGAATATAAATATTAATATGAATACACATACAAAACTGTCATCTGATAAGAATCTTTGAGTTTTCGCCATTTCGTACAACTCAAATGACTCGGGATTTACACATGTCAAATCTTCAATATCATTATAAGGTTGCGAAAGGGTAATGTTTCATAAGGGATTTGTTAAAACATTATGTACATCTTACAATATAATTTAAAATATATGTCATAAGTCAATTTTCTACCTGCTGATTAATGCACTTAAGGCGATCAATAATAATGTAACACATGAACTGATTGAGAAGAATGCTCAGTAAGTATGGTTTGATAAAGGCATCAATGTGCCTATGATTTACATTCAATCACTTTATAAGCACAGTTGACATAAATGGTATAAACTTTTTCTTCTGATAACTGGAATTCAAAATTTAATTGCTTACTTGTCACATAAGATTACTTTCAGAAACCTTATTATTGGTAGATGTTTAAATATGATATGAAATAAAATATAATGGCATGATACACCGCTTTTTCAATTCAATCCATAAGTTGTAATGAGACAAAGTAGCTTTAGACAATTAGTTTGACATTGAAAGTAGTAGAAAGCTGCTAGAATAGAATGTTTGCAAGGTTATGAGGAGCGAGACATGTCACGTGACTGCCTATTCTCTATGATGTTATACAAACGTGGTTGAACGTCACTAATACGTTGAGTATTTAACAACAGAATAAAGATCATCGTACTTTGATATCGGATGACGAAGAACTCCACATTCAAGTGGCATCAGCACCTAACTGTCTATAAAAGGTGTATTTTTTGTTGGGTTTTTAGTTGCACAAACCGCTGCAACTGTCATATAGCGTCTTCCATCTTTACAGGTGATGGGAGACTTAAGTTGCCTCTCCCAGAATTATTTAAGGCACGAAAGGGCATCTAAGAAGAACAACCGGTGTTCGGCTAGCATAGTACTTTCCTCTCATAAAAGCATCCAAAGTCAATGGTTGGAATCGAACATACACCAGTGTCGGACAGGTGGTTCGAATTCAACGACTTAACAAGGTAATTGTGAGTCAATGGGGGCGATTCTGTGTACATTGTGTTGATACTACTACCCTACTTTTAATCAGTAAATTTACATGACGTCGCTATACCCGTAAAGCTCAAGGAATAAGACTGAATCAATGGGAGAGTTTCTAGATAATCCAGCAGAGTTATCTCTGCAGCGCCCCTGACAAATAAGAGGTATACTACTGTATTACTGTATGCTGGCTATCTCTGTGTACAGCTGGTTTACATTGAAATTCAATGGGAGGATGCAGAGTATGTAATCAACTGATCTAATTAATAAGCTAAAGTTTATATTTCAATGTAAACAGATTAACACTGCAGCGTCTAAAAAATGGTGAATTACTGTTGTGTTCCACTTTGTAATGGTTTGGAGGGTTTCATTTTCGACAAGACAAACGATTGAAAGAATAAATGGAAATTATGGTCTCTCGCCATGCCATAAATAATCAAAATGTTAGTTCTGGCTTCCAAAAACTTTATAAGCCGCTACTTTACATTTTTGTTTTTTTCATCTGATGCAGCAATCTTATACTGTTCACATCATGTCATAATATATATTCGGGTTAGCTGAAGACCATAAGCTGAATTCTAGATAAGTTCAAAATTCTAGAAAAATTCTTTAAAGCTGAGAAAATTGAAAAAGAAAACAAGTGTTTGCAATTCCATTCAAAATTCGCTGTTAAAACCTGGAAATAACTGTTCGTGCATGTCGGTCGTGCATACAAGAAATGTGTCGGGTATCAGTCCGAGTTGCATAATCTTATCGATCAGTCAAGCTCATTTATTTTTCTCTATTCTATTATAATGGTATATTGGCTCTCGCCGTGCATCAAATGGTATAAAAAATCGTTGCATACATATTTAATCATTCAATGAATCTGAATTTAAAATATAATAGGTCGCACCCATAAATGGTGACCCCCGTACTCCTAGAATACCTACATAACACCTTTAAGCTATAATAACAAATAATAATAATAGTCACCCATTGTGATCATTAAAAATTAATATATATCATATACCCAGTTAATAAATTTTCTTGTTGCCTGGTAGTCAAGACAGTAGTATAAGTATTGAACGAGTCTAGCGGACCCCCCTAAAAAAAAAAATATCATCCCGTTAAATTGAAAAGTACAGCAATGCTTAAATCATGATAATTATAGTACCCGCCCCCAAAAAAATTTTATCCCCGGCGGGACTCGAACCCACACCCCTAAAAAAAAAAAAATGATATATAGGTATCCAAAAAATTATATATTCGTAAAAAGTAAAATGTAATAATACCTATTACTATACTACGACGATTAATGCTGTTTTTTTATCTTCGTGTTCTATTGATATATTTTTTCTTTTTTTTCTATTCCATCTGACACTTTAACTAAAGATTTAGCTATTTCTTTAGGTTCTGGTAAAGATTTCTTTGTTGGCGTTCCTTTAATTTCTGTATGTAGAATTGTTGGAATTGGTTGAATATTAACATCATTATTCAATCCGAGCTTTTGATAATCAGTTGCTACTATAATTTTATTATTATAATTTTGTATTTCTCCGATTCTTTAATTCCATATTACTAGGAGACATGTACAAACCAATTTCGTACAACATAATCAAGTTTACTTCTGGCATATTTTAATGTATTTTGATATCTTTTAATTTGACTCGGCAATCTACGGGACTATTAATTGCATCCTCAACGTTTGCAAGAAATTGTTTTTGTGCATCAAAAGCTGTTCCTGTTCCGAGTATATCCGTTCTCTTGTTTGAGATTGTGAACCAAGAATAGCCCAGCAATAGGTTCTTATGGATTCGTTAATCCGTTGAACACCGATCTCGTAAAACCTTCTGAAGTATCGAGAATAAATGTGGTCCAAACATCCTTAACATCATCTTCTTGTTGAATATAATCAATATGAATTTTCTTTGGTGGAAGATATTCGCATGATGAAATACCACATTTTCTTCACCTGGCACTTCAGGCCCGAAATGTCATTTTAGAAAAATCTAAATCAGATGATGTGCTGCTAGAAATATGTTTTGAAGAATAATCATGTCTAAAATCAGTTCGTTTCCATGCAGAGTGACTAGTTGTGTGAACTAATCCTAAACCATTTCCACTTTTATACATTTTTTGTCTCCCAGTCTGAATGAGGGTCTACATAAACTCTTTACATATTCTTTCGTAAGCACCACGGTCATAACTGTTGTTAAATGCATTCCAACTTTTATCTTGTGGTAGGCAATAGATAATTCAAATAATATTCTTCTTGTTTGGTAGTAAATGTGAAATAAGAATAGCGAGCCAGTCAACCCTCCTGCTTTTAAATGGTTGTTAACATCTATACCACAACCTGTAGTAGCACACCATATAGCGAAGTTTAATTGATTTTGCCAAAACGATAACCAGTCTGCATTCCATCTATTAACTATTTCATTTGATGATATTTTTGGTAATAGGTAATTTTCAAATATATTTGGGAAATCCGCATTAAAACTTTTCTTATCTGATAAATAATAACGGATAGTTTTATTATATCTATAGGTTTTTTAAGATATATTCCTCCTGTATTATAAACTACTTCTTCGTTGTATTTGAAATTATGTACTGTCATTTTTATTTATTAAAAAATGTATCAAACAATTTCAAACATTGAAAACACTATAAATTTGTTACAATATATAGATAACAAATGTGGAAATAAGAGAATCGGATTAAAGAGTTTTACTTATACTATAGGTTGGTATAATTTAATTGATGAATATATACAAAAAGGATTTTGATAGTCCTAACAAGATTACAAATGGTTATTACAGTTTTCAACAAATAGTAGATATATTTGACAATTATAATATTACATTAACTGTAAATGAAACAAATGGTATTGCCTCTTTAATTACTTCAGATAATTTGAATATAAGTAAAGGTTAAAACAAATATTAGGGTTTAAAAATAAGAAAAGATTTACTGCTAATGAAACGCACTACGGTGAAAGAACTATAGATTTTGCACCTTATAAACAACCATATGTTCATCTTGAGCAAATAAATAGCTCTTACAATTTCTTTGATGGTGCTCCTAGTAATATTCTTTGTGTTGTTCCCGTTGAAAATAAACCATTCGGTGATATTGTTCATATTAATTTTAGTAATCCACAATACAAACAATTGACACATGGTGATATTTCGGAATTAAGTATAAGCGTTTGTGATGAGAAAGGTCAGAAAATAAACAACAATGGATTAACAATTAGTTGTGTTTTGGAAATTATATAGTTTTTTACTTTTTATGAATATAATTATTAGCAGCTGCATACAACATTCCTGCAACAAGAACAACTACAGCCCATAAATGTTCACCAAACCAGGATACAACTTTACCCGCGGAAGAAAGCAACCAAGAAACAATAGCACCGATAATACCGGGCAATGCTTCTGCAGCTTTACCAGCTAGAGTAGCTAACAGTTTACCAATATTTGATAATTGTTTTTTTATCCAGTCTTTTACACCACTTCCATCTTTCGGGGGAGGCTTAGGTGTTGTAGTTCCACCACCGGTAGTAGGAATAAAAGTCTCAACAATAACACCAATAATCATTCCGAAAGCAGTTAAAACACTAACAATTGTAATTCCTTGTTCTCTGAATAATGTTTTTATTCTCTCGGCTAATGTAGTGTCTTCTTTTAATACTTTATTTATTGTTTCTTTTATTCTATTTATCTGACTACGTAATTTATCTCTATTAACATTAATTACTTCCAGTCTTGCACTTTTTTCAAACTCCAAATCTCTTATTCGACTACTTATCCTCTCTATTTGGAATTCATCATTATCTGATTTGGCTTGTTCTAATTTATGTTTTTCTTTTTCTATGTCTTTATTTGTTTCATTCAATTTAGTCAATTCATTTGCAATCTCTTCTTTTCTAGTAGTCATCGCTTTGAGGACACCATTCATTTCTCTTTTTGTCATATCTGTTTGTGTAGCAGTTGTAGTTTCCGTGAAAGATGTTTCAAAAGTTTTAACTGCAGTTTCAACTTCGTCAACTGTGTTTGTTAAATCTTGTATTTCTTGTGGTGAAGAAATGTCTTGCAAAGGAATATTCTCTGTTCCAATTTTGTTTCTTAACTCAATTAATTGAATTAAATCTTTTCTACCTTGCTTAATTCTTGTAACAGATGGTTGAAAATCATTTACACCTAAAACATCCCTAACAAATCCAACACCATATTTCCTTTGAAGAGTATTAAATGATAAAAATGTTACTATTTCATCAGGGTTGTTAGATTTATAATATGTTAATGCATATTCTTTATCTCCTTCGACATATAACATTGGTCTCCCTAATCTGTCATTTTTGACAATGGAATCTATATTATGTACAGATTCTTCATTCCTTTCATAAAATCTATTTGTCATTTGTTGTGTTATTTTCTTTTTCATAGATATCTTATCATCACCTGATAAATCTTTTAAACTAGTATATTGAATATTTTATGTTCTTTGAAACTGTTCTTCATCCGTAAAAGATGTTTCATCTAAATCCTGTTCATCATCTTTATCATCATAGTCATCTTTATCAAACGCAGAATTATCAAATTCAAATCCGCCTTCAGCCATTTTTATTACTTAAAAAATATCCTTAAAAATTTCCCTTTAAAGATGTCGGCTTTTGGAGAAACATTAAACCCTTACAGAAAATTAAGAGAACCACGTGGTATAAGAGGAATTCGTCAAAGTGTTGTTATAACCAATAATCCTTCAACTATTGACCAAAATCAACAATTGTTAGTGAGATTTCCTAATCTAAGTAGCAATGATGTTATTGTTCCCGGATCAGTCAGATTAGCATTTGAAATTGAACTAAACTCTAAAGATGTAAATGCAACAGTATATCAAAACATAGGAAGAGCAATAATTAAGAAAACAACAATTAGAATAAGTGGAAATGAAGTTATGTCTATTGATGATAGCGATATTTACCATTGTTATATCGATTTATGGAAGTCTCCCCCTGAACGTGTAAATATGGCCTATCAAGGTATCGGTAAAGATAATATGTTGAAACACAGGATTGGTGCTGCAGATGCTTCATCAGACAAAGAAGACGAGGCTGTAGCAAAAGCATACAAGAACAGATTTTGCATCCCACTTGATTTTGAACTATTAGAAACGCATATGCCATTCTACCAAGCTGGTCTCGGTGATAGACTCGAATATGAACTTACTTTTAATGATTATGAAAAAGTAATTAAATCAACAGATGCTACTTCAAGTTATACAATCAAAAACATATGTTTGGAATTCGATATGGTGTCTGACCCAGAACTTGCAAGACAAATAAGACAACAGGTAGATGGTAAAATGGTTATTTTATATGACAGAATACTAAGACACAGAAAAATAACTAAAAATAAATCTGATACGCTTTGGAATATTAATCTAAATGTTCCAGCAAAAAGTATGAAAGGTGCTCTAATGTTAATCGAAGACCCAGATAGAACATCAACTGAAACTTATTACAATCCGAATATAACAAAAGTAGGAATGACAATAGAAGGAGTCCCAAATCAACTATACAGTCAAGGAATGAAATCTTATCAACAGTGGGATGAGATAAATAAATTCTTTGCTTTAAATTCAAAACGAAATAAAGAAACAAATAAGATTGTAAAAGATTTATGTTTCACTAGTACAACATTAGAAAAATATCTAACAAACAATTATGCATTATGGTTAGATTTACGTTCCACGGATGACAACTCACTACACGGTTCGGGAAGAAGAATTGAAAATGCATCAGAAGGTATTACAATACAAATCGAGAAAGAAGCAGGAGCGGATGAACCTATAAATGTTTATTTATATATTATACAAGATGCACAAATTAATTTTGAAGATGGTAGATTTAAAGAAATTAGTTATTAAGCGAGTAAGTAGATTATTTTATTTTTTTATTATTAAAATGGAATTACCAAAATATCCACACTGTGCAATTATTTGCGGTCAAACTGGTTGTGGAAAGACTGAATTCGTTTTAGACTTACTTGAAGGTAAATATAATCGTGTATTTAATCATATTGTTATACTTTGTCCAACCATTCAATGGAACAAAGCATACAAAAATCGTAAGTGGATTGGTGATGTCAAAAATCCAAAAACAAAGAATCTTATATTCGTAAATCCAATTGTTAAAGGTGAAGAGAAATTACAAGAACTATTAAGAATATTCTTCAAAAAGTACGCTGGTTCTCCTTCTTTATACATCATTGATGATTGCAGTGCTACAAAAGAATTAACGAAGAAAAAAGATATGCTTTCGGAAATGGCTTTCTCAGGAAGACACGCAGAACAATCAGTATGGGTTATATCACAAAGATACAATTCAGTTTTAAAAGATTTAAGAGAACAAACAAAATGGTTATGTATGTTTTACACAAAAGACAGAGATAGCTTTGAAAATTGTCTACGAGAAAATGATGTCATTCCTACATTGGAAGAAAGGCAAAGAATAAAGGAAGAACTAAAAAAGGAGAAGCATCGTAAATTAATTTTGAAAACTGACCAACCTACTAATTATTGGGTAGTTGATTAAGTTATTTTTTATTTAATTAATGCTATAGTAATGCTTTAGTAATGCTTTAGTAATGCTTTAGCAATGCTTTAGCAATGCTTAAATTATATAAAATAAAGAATAAATTTTTGCTTAAGTAATGCTTAAGTAATGCTTAAGTAATGCTATAGTAATGCTATAGTAATGCTTAAGATTTTTAATATTACTTAAAATAGAATAAAAAAAATGATACCTGAAATACTTCAAATACTAACAATTATAACAAACACTGCAGTCTTATCAGTAGTTGGATATTGCGTATTTAATTATTATAAAATAAAAAAAATATTTAAAAATATACAAATAAAAATGGATGCTGAAAAAATACTCAAAGAAAACATTACATGTGATGAAAATAATGAATTAGATGGAATGAAACTTGATAGATTAGCATCAATTGTTGCTGGCGGAGGAAGTAAACAATATCTTGGAAAAGAATACCAAATGTCAGACATTGATACAATGACACCAGAACAAATAAATAAACTATACTGCAGATATGAAGCTAGATTAGGAGCAAGTATGACTAAGACATTGGGAAACTCTTTTATTAATTTATATGTTATGGGTGTATCAAAATATTTTAATGTTGTGGATCCCCCAAAATTAATACAAGATTTAGAAGAAGATCCATTTGTAAATAATGCTCTGAATAGTTCATGTTGTAAACTTTATTATAGATACGGAATGTATCTTGCTCCTTTTACTGCTATGTTAACAACAGCAAAACATATTGATTTTAATAAATCTACAGATAATGAATTAGAAAATATTACTATAAAAAATGACGAGTGAAAAAGTTGAAATTATTATGCCGGATGAAAAAGAAAAAACTAAAGAAAAAACGAAAAACCCAAAAAGAGTATCTGCTGGTAAGAAAGGTGCAGAAGCAAAAAAAATGAAAGCTGAATTAAATAAAAAAGAAAATGAAGAAATAAAGAAAGAAAACATAAAATTAAAATCTATAACAAAAGATGATGATGATGATGAAGTTAAAGAATTTCCAAGTTTAAATATATACAAAAATTATATACCTTTGTGTTTAATTGGAGTTGCCGGATTGGGATTATATATTTATAAGTCTAAACAAGTTAAACCTATTATAAAACAGCAACCTGTGATACAACAGCAACCTGTTCTACAAAAAAAAGAAATTGAGTCAAAAGAAAATAGTATAGGTAGTTGGTAAAAAAATTGTTTAAATTTAATATATAAAAATGGCGACACAAATTGACGGAAAACAAATAGCGAACATGTTATATCATGCTGGAGTGGAAACTGCACTAACAATTGGATATTCAGAACTAGGTAGAAAACTATTAAAAAGACCAGCACCAAAAGTAGATTTTAATATGGGAGATGTTGGAATGTTAACTATCGATATATTACTCGCAATGGCAACTAAAGATATGTTGGTTAAGCAGGGTATTATACCAGCAGATATTATGAAGTAAACTTTTTTTATATTTTATTTTAACTATTAAAAATGGCGAGTGCAGTAATAATGATGATTGGTGGTGCAGCGGTTAATGCGTTAGCCTTTTCGGGTAGTAATTATTTGTTTTCACATATGGGTAAAAATAGTGATATAGAGAGAAAAAGACACGATAAAGCGATGGAAAAATTACAAGAAGAAACAACTGCATGGAATGAAAAGAGAACAGAAAGATTAGATTTTATTAATGAACAAATGAAAAAGGAACGCCATGCTACGGAAGAATTTGATAATGCTGATACAGAAATGAAAGAATATTATTATATTACTGGAAAACAATTACCTGCTTTACCTCCTAAACCCGTATTAAGTGATTTTTACACTCCGTCAGAAGACCAGAAAAATAGAGAGATTGCATTTATTGTTGGTGGTATGGCATTAACTGGTTTTCTTGCATATAAAATTAAGTAAAATAACCATACGGTAAAGTATCTATTCCATTATCATTTATATATCTTTTATCATCAAATGGTGACATACTTATTTTATTTATTTCATTAACATACATTTCATGTTTATCAGAGTTTAATGTATACATTTTATTCATTTTAGTTTTATTATTAAACAGACAATCTTTATAATCATCAAATTTAATATCTTTCTTTATTGTTGTTTTTCCAATTCCTTTTAATTTTTTTTCTTCTTCTACTTTTTGATTACTTAAATCTGTTAACGTGAAAGAATATGCTTTACTTCTCAGGAAAACTATTTCATTCATATTTTTCCCATTAAGTTCATCTTTAAATTTACCAATTACTTTTTTATTATCTTCTGAATATAAAGGATGATCTTTAGGATAACCCGATGTATCTAATTCATCTTTTATTTTTTCCATATCTTTATAAATATCTTTAGTTTTAATACTTAAGAATATAGAATCCGTATCTGAGGCAACTAATTCATTCTTTTCCCATAATTTATTAACAACATTATAATAAAAGTTATACATTAATTGTTTTGAGTAATCTAATACAGCTTGTCCTAAATAAATAGGTTTATTAAATTTAACGGAAGTAACATTATTTATTATTGCAACAAAGTTATCGTTAAATATTACTGAATCTTTAAAATTTGGTTTGTTTATATATTTTTTTACTTCGTCTTTATTGTTAGATAATATAATTTCACTTCTTCCTCTAATATTTTCTAATGTCTTTCCGTAGAAACTATTGTTCATTAACTTCCATAAGTCTTTTTCAAAATCTGATTTTCCATCCTTTCTTTGTTCGGTATTAAAATCAATATATTTTTTTAACCATTTACTTTCTTCAAAGGAAATAGTTCTATATACTTTTGTTACTTTCATACCGAGTTTAATATATTCCTTTAAAATACTATTATGAACAATATATTTCTTTTTATCATATAATGTTAAGAATAGTTTTTTTTCTTTACCTAATGGTTTATCTCCTAATAAATTTAATTGATAATCAGATAATTCTTCTTTATTTACTTTAATTTTTTCGGGTGCTAGAGGATATCTAAATGTTTTCTTTTTGCATTTATTTGTATATTCTAAATCACATTCAATGATACATCCTCTACCTTCTGGAATATTCTTATAATATTCCTGATTTTCTTCCCATTTAAAATCTCTTGTAGGTAAAGGTTTTGACATTGCCCAACCGTATAAATTATTAGCATCTAGGTATAATAAATATTTTTCTTCTAGAAAATCGTTTAAGTTTCCTCCATTCTTTAATATTTCTAAACATTCTTTCATTTCATTTTCATCTAATATTCTATTTCCTTCATCGTAGTTAGTAGTATACTTATTAAAAGCTTTTACGTGTCTTGGTCCCAGAACACCAGAAAATCCTCCTCTGGTTCCTTTCTCGAACATTTGTAACATATCATAATTAGTCAATAATTCTAATTCAATAGCTGTATACTTTAAACCACATTGCCATGTTAAACCGGGAGCAGAATAACAATAACAAGGATCGATCTCATGATGTTTTAAAAAGAATTTTCTAAACTTTTCAAATGCATCTGCTAAAATAAGAACGTCTGTTTTAAGATATAGTTCATGGTAATCTTGTAAAATTTTATAATTATAATATTCCCATACTTTTTGTGCATGTTTATACTCTTTTTCTGTAATTGTTTTTTGGGTTAATGTTGAATAAAATTCTTTAATATCTGGCAATTTATCATCTTTTAATCTTTCAATAGAATCAATATATTCGTACGGATAGAATCCTTTTTGTTTTAATAAAGAAATATCATAAGTTGTAAACTCTTTTTCTAAAATAGGAAACTCATCCATTGATTTAGCAATATCTGATAAGCCTTTTAACATAAATCTGTATGAATCAAGGAATCTTAGTTTCTTAAATCTTGTTCCGTAATCTATTGAAATATATTCTTCTGAGTTTTTAGAAAGAAGTTTTACTTTATTATAGTCATCTTCATACTTCATCAATTCTTCAACTAAAAAGTGAAAATCGTAATTTGATCCATTATGAAAGAACACGGGTATTAATTTTGTTGCTTTACCTTCTTTTGTATTACAAGATTGACACGCTGCTCCTCTATATTTTCCTGAAAGATGATTATGTTCCCTTATTTTACAATTATCTTCAAATTCTTTTTTACAAATATAACATTCAGTTGCTTCTTGAAATTCATCTTCTTCTTGTTTACTTAAACATGGTTTTTTCTTTTCATTTAGATACATCTGATAAGTAATCTTTTTAAAAATTTTAACTATCTTTTCAACATATTTTTCTTTTGCATTGTTTCCAACATAAGAAATGTATTCTGATTTATAGATTTCTGGATAATCAGATTTAACATATATTCCATAACTATTTATTTCTTGTTTACTTATCGGGTTTATATAAGATTCATTAGGATTTGGTTGAGATGACTTTATAGGAATATTGTTTGATTCAAAATCAGAATATATAACAAATGGTAATTTATTTTAAAATGATAATTTGTAAATTTAAGAATATTTTGTCCTGGTTTTGGCATTATGGTTGTGCAAGGTTTATTATCATAACATATTTCTTTATGTCTTATTAGTGCTTTTTCTCTTTGAAATCCTTGTAAACAAATTCTACATGTAAATGATTTATTCTTATTCTTATCACACATGAAACTATCTAAATCTTTAATTAAACAATAATGAGTATTTTCATTACTTTCAATGTATAAGAGATCAACTACATTTTCACTTTCTATGTTTGAAACATAAACCGGATATAAAGATTGTTTATCTGTTTGGTTTTCTTACGCAAATACGTTGATACTTAGATTATTTTGTTTCTCTACTTTTGAGATATCTTTTATTGATACAGGATATTCAATCCCTTTCATGTTAATTTCATTTTCATATTCTTTATATTTAGTTACTCTTTGTTTATCTCTAGAAGCAGGATATAACTTATAATATAGATTAAAGAAAACATTTATTATCATTTTTGTTTTGAACATTGATAATATTAACTGATTTAAATTGAAGAGGAATATAAGATGAAGCTTTCTGATAATCATATTTATATTGTTTTACTATTACACTTTAAATATTTCTGAAAACAAAACCAGATCCTCTTTCTTGAAATTCATCTATCCAAGCTTCAAATTTATTTATTAAACTTTTATAGAATTTAGATATATTATTTTGTGTTAGGATAACTTGAGCAGGATGAGAGTAATGACTTTCTATTATATCAAATGCCATAGGAGTTGAAAATTCACTCGTTATTATTATTTTTATTTTAGAAGGAAATTGATTAATAACTATTTTATCTTTTAATAAGTTTATATATTTAGTTATATCCTCTTCGTCTATATCATCAATAATAGTTTCAGTAATAATATCTTTAAATGTTTTGGATTTTTGTGTTCTCATTTTTAATATATATAATTTGAATTAACTATAAATTTTTATAAATTTTTTATCGTAATATTCATGATAATAATTAGGATTTCTAATCATAAATTCTTGAAAAGATTTTTTATATTTTTCTTTATTATTTTGATAATGTAATCTTTGTTTTGGTTTATTACATTGTATACATGCAGATTTAACTCCCATTGTTTTTTCTTTTGCTTTATGATATTCACTTAGTAATTTGTTTTCATTACATTTTGTACAGATTTTTCCTTCTGTCATTTTTTACGAAATCAATTTTATATATTAAAAATGGAGCATCCGAAAATATATTGTTTACGTTGCAATAAACATACTGAAAATGATTCAGTAGAGCAAGTAACAACAACTAATTATAGACAAATGCTAAAAGCTAAATGTTCTGAATGCGGATCTAAAAAAAGTAGATTTATAGCTGGTTTAACAAATAAATTAGCAGATGAATTACATCATAGAGTTATAAAAAGATTTCCCAAAAACCGCGTTTATGTTCATTCAGTAGATCAGACATGGGCAGTTGATTTGGCAGATATGCAACAATATTCTAAACAAAATAAACACTATAAATATTTATTAGCAGTTATAGATGTTTTTAGTAAATACGGTTGGTTAATTCCTTTAAAAAATAAAACAGGAGTAACGGTAAGTGAAGCATTTAAAACATTATTTGAAGAAAGAAAACCAATGTATATTTGGTCAGATAAAGGTTCTGAATTTTATAACCGGCAAGTAAAAGAATTGTTAAAAGAGAATAACATAAAGTTATATTCAACTGAAAATGAAGAAAAATCTAGTGTAGTAGAACGCTGGATAGGAACAATGAAACAACGTATGTTTAAATATTTTACTGCTCACGAAACTAATAAATATTATGATGTATTAGATGATTTAGTTAAAGATTATAACAATACAGTTCATTCTTCAATTAAAATGACACCTGTTGAAGCAAGTAAAAAAGAGAATGAATCAACAGTGTATGAACATTTATATCCGGAAAAAGAAGAAGAAATTAAAAAACCTAAATTCAAAGTTGGAGATAGAGTAAGAATTGCAAAAATGAAAGGTAAATTTGAAAAAGGTTATACTACCCGTTGGAGAAGAGAAATATTTGTAATTGAAGAAGTTTTAAATACAGATCCTGTTACTTATAAAATAAAAGATTTAAAAGATGAAGAAATTAAAGGTAGTTTTTATGAACAAGAATTACAGAATACTGATTTTTAGAATATAAAAATGAGTATCTTTGGAATCAAAAAACATAAAAGAAACAACTCTGAACTTGGTAATAAAATGAATATACCATTAGATATGAACGGTAACTCTATTATCAACATAGGAAATCCAGAAAAACCAAGTGATGCTGTTAGCAAAAGATTTGTTTTTAGGAGAATTAAAAGTGTAATAGACGACTATGAATTGGAAGATATAAAAAACATTAAAGACTTACTTCAAACCGAAAAGTCAGACATTGATCAACTTTCTGAAAGCATTAAAAATAATGAAGAAGCAATAATTACACTGCACGGTCAACTCCAGAAAGAAATGGCAATCTTATCAGAATCACTTAGTAAAACAGATGATGAAATAAAAGTTGCATTGAGGACAAACATTCTTTTAATCGCAGACCGAATTGATAAAATAAAGAATAGCATGATTAAACACAACGAACTTAAGAACAAACTTGCTGAAGTTGAGAAAAAGCTACAAAATATGTATAAGTTAGAAATAAAAGAAGAAATAAAAACGTTAAAAGATGACTCAACGGAATTGTTTAATACATTTTCTGAAAAGTTTGATGAATTCAAAGAACAACTAGAACAATCTGCTTCACAAAGAAGCGATGCCCAAGATGGAGAAATTAATAATTTAAAAGTTAAATTAAATCAAATGAAAGATTTGCTTACTGATAATCTGCAGAAAGAAATTACCAGACTTGATGTGGATGTTAAAAAGTCAGTTACGATTCTGAAAAGTAAAATAGAAGCTCTCGAAAAGGTGCAAAATAAACGAGCTGATGACTTAGGTAAAATTATACTTGATACAACCTCGGACCTCTCAGTAGTAAAAAAGGAGATTTCTGATATTATTTATAACAAAATATATCATGTTCCTTTATTCAATATGTGGAATGATTTTACTCTAGATGTTAAAGTTTTACCTACTACTTACGAAATCGGTAAAAATAATCGTTATATTAAAACTCATAACCTATTTGAGTTTTTTAATTCTCATTATTCACCTGTTGTAAATTATAATGATTATATAGAAGAGGAACGTGAATTGAATATAGGTGACTTTAGAAACGTGAGTGGTTTTACAACTAAAAAAGATGGAACATACTACATTAATATAAAACTTATAATAAAGGGTAAAAGCGACTTTTTATTGATATGGCAGGAAAATTACAGATCTGAAAACGAAGACAGGACTCATGAAGTACTTTTAAAAAGATCAACGGATGCAGATGTGTTTGAAGACGTTATAAAGCAACAGTTTTTAAAGAATACATCAATTGCAATTATTCCAGTCTCGGTTACTGACCAATTATTTACTATTGAAAAAGGTAGTTACATTAGATTTACTTATTCTTGGGAATGATTTCTTTTAAATTGTATTCAAAAAATTCCCTTTAAAAATGAAGCAACCAACAGCCCCGGATCCTTTATATCCAGAATTACCAGTAGAAGATGGTCAAAATTATAGATTACAGAAGATATCAGAGATTGAGAAAACATTAATTAATGAGAGGGATACTCGTAAATCATTATACAAGAAATATAAACGCGGAATTAATATTACTGATGGTGTTGATACAACTCTCATTTCTGGGAGTGTGGTTATGGGTGGTATTGGAATCGTAGAACCGTTTATGTTGCCATTAGAAATTGTGGCAGCAGTTTGTGGTGTAGCGGGGGTATGTGTAAAGTTTATTAGAAGGAGACTGCATTCAAAAGCAAAGAAGCATGATAAGATTAAAACTATTGCTGATAGTAAATTAAATAGTATAAAAGATTTAATTTCAAAAGCTTTAACAGACGGAAAAATATCCGAAAATGAATTTAAATTAGTTTTAGATGAATAAGATAAATATAATAAACTAAAAGATAGTATTCGTTCAAAACAAACAGGATTGAGTGAGACAGAAAGAAAAAAACTTATTGAAGAGGGAAAAGCACAGGCTTTGAACGAGTTAAAAAAATGGGAAATGTATAATTTTATTCACTAAAGTTACTATAATTAATGATCCACCGCCGAAATATAAAAGTTAACCAGACATTTTATTATTTTTTTTATTATTTTCTAACAATGAGTAAAATATAAATACATACACAAACTTTTAAAACGCATTTAAATACAAACTTTAAATACACCCGGTTATGCATAACCGTTTCTAAATATATCATTGAGAAATACAAACTTTAAATACACCCGGTTATGCATAACCGTTTACTAAATATAGCATTGACAAATAGTCACTGTGGTTGTATGATAGTGGCAGCGTCTTGCGATGATTGAAGATCATTAGTGGGTGGCACGTCCGCAGGCGTTTTCCAGAATTCATTGTATTCTGGAATTTGTAACATGATAGATATTTCTTTGAGTTTTCTCAAAATGTAATTTAGGGGTAATCCCACAAAAAGAAATTGATCATATCCATAAAGGGCCTTTGCAAGAGCACGTAGCTTCCTCGCGTGGTCATCGGAATACCCAGTCTTCTCTTTTAACCATAAGGACCAAGACTGGTTGATTCTTCTGGTTTTCCTTTCTCCTTCCATCCAGATTTTGGTAAGATTTAAAAAATTCCCAAAATTGATATAAATTAAGAGCGTTTGGGCATCCTGTTGTTTCAGATTTCGTATCCCTTTATTCAATTTATCCACAATGTTCTCCTCACTCTCATCACCAGAGAGCAAATAAGTATTGCTAAATGTTTCTCTAGAAATTGAGTGGTTGATATCAGCAATGTTGTCTAACAGATATTGGTGTAGTTCTTGAGGGGTCATTTCTTCCTTATTTACCTTTTTCAGTCCATAAACGTCCCTAAGCCGCTGTTTAGGTTTTTTAGGCAGCTTCGGCATCTTTCCGGTTGGTCCATTTGATTCAATTGTATCAATCAACAACCCCATATTTTGATAGAATATTCGATGCTCATTAATCAATTGTTTTTGGGTAGAAGTCCATTGTTGTTGTTGTTGCTGTTCCATATCTGTAAAATCACATATTTCACGTTCTAAAGAACTAAAATCCACTGTATCCTGAGACATTATGAAACACGTCTTCTCGGTCTGATATCCACTGGGTAAAAGACCGTATGTTTGCTTATTAACTTATTTCATAATAGCTCGGTATTCATTCAAGTAGAAATTATTATTCATTCAAAGTAAAGGAGTGGAAAACAGTATTAAAAATAGATATTATGTTTAAGCTATCAAACCATAAAGTTAACCACAAAGATTAGTCAGTCGTTTCAATGTGTTTACATAAAGTACATTAATAAACCACAGGCATTTATAAATTTAAATGGAGTATTTTAAGTGCATAGATTTAAACGTTAGTGAATTTTCGTTTTATCACCTAATTTTAATGTTTTCAAGGGATCCCTCTAGAGTTTAATTTTTTTTTTATTTTTTAGGGGTTTGGGTCCGAGTCCCGCCGGGGATAAAAATTTTCATGATTTAAGCATTGCTGTACTTTTCAATTTGGGGTATAACGGGATGATATTTTTTTTAGGGGGGTGCGCTAGACTCGTTCAATACTTATACTACTAGAGACAGGTGTATAGCATCAATTTCAAAACTGATACATGTGGAACGGGTAAAAGGATTAGCAAAGCAATTGAAAATTATGAAATCAGAACTTCCTGCAGCTATAATTAAACAGGGGTCACATATTTTAAACATCTGTTTCATGGTTATAAATTGTTGTAGACAATATTTAAGTGATTTGAATACTAGAGTGGAATACTAGTATCATGAATCATACAATACGTAGTTGATACTCATTAACAATAAAGACAGATATATAATGTGAAGATTTTATTATTTCAGACACACATTATCATGATTGTGTCACGTTTTAATGCACATACAAGTACATCTTGCCTTTATACATGTTATAAAGTATGTAAAACTGAGCTAATGGCTTGGTAGCAGAATGGGTTAATTCTCCCTTAAAGTCTAAATTTCTGTCATACTTCTCCAATCTGTAAAAATTATATAACTAGATGCATTTTATTTACTAAAGAACAAACTTGAAGCAATAAACTCTATATGATTATATTTATTTGAAGCATCACAAATATACCAAAATAGATTATATCAAACAGATTGTATAATTCACTTTAATTAGTTCTACGTAAATTAAATGTATATAATGGCATTACATTTTAAAAGTTTTAACAGGAAAGTGTTGATTATTTCTCCAAGATCATTTTTATACTGTTATTCAGTCTGCATTGTCTACATTGTACAGTTGACGAAAAGCAGTTTATATGTTTAAGGTTTAATGTAATATATTCAACTTGTTAAATATAATAACCTTAATATTAAATGATAAAATCTTCTTTTATTCCTGCAGCTGAAGCCCCTTTGGTAATTAATTAATATCTTTAATTGAACAACTGACCCGTCAAAATACTCTGAAACCTTCTATTAATCTCTGTGTTTACATCAAGTGGCCGTAGTTTGTATACCTCTTATTTACTACTTCCGCTTATCAGTAGTGTGTGGGAAACTCCCCCATTAAACCGAGCCTGCAACAGTTTCAGTTTTGCCGTTTGGAGCATTCCTGGGGGATTTCATTTTGCTTTACTTTACAATATTTTAAACAACATTTGTATTTATTTAGGTATAAAACACTTACCGAACAATAAACGTACATTTATTATGACTTTTATAATAATTTCTACTGGATTTTAATCAGTTATGAAATAATTGTACTATATTTTCATATTATAATTTTTATAGAACCGTTTGTATCATTATGATGTGTTCTATCGCTGCATGTTATTGTTACTGATACACAGAAGGAGTGAAGGTTAAATGCAGAAAAACTTGGGACAATTTGATATGCAACTGAAATAAATATTACATTATTCTAACAGCGTGGGTGGGTATTCTGTTTACATCTCTAATACATAGGACAAATAAATTATAAATAATGCGACCACATATTTCATTTAATTGAGTTGCTGACAACACACACATGCAAAACAGTAAGAAAAAGGAATTTACATTACAGGTCGGAGAGATCAAGTTTTTCATGAAAATCCACATAAAGAAAAAACATCGCTCCTATTATTAATTAAGTAGTTAGGTTGACCACACAAACTTAAATCGGAAAAAACAGTCAAATATGAGCCAGTGTACTGACATAAATCGAAAAAGCACAGTAACGAGTCAATCAGTGTCGCGTTTTTGTCATTATAATAACAAACGATGAAATCTATTAATTGAACTTGTTGGTGTATTCATTAAATCTGATCATTCACTTTCATTGCTAACAACACACTGCAACACAAGTGCGTTTATGTCTACATAAACTAAACATGTAAAATAAAGCACATCTGACCAAACCCAATACTTATAACCAGATTTATTCGGGGGCCTTATTTATAAGTACTTACCATTATTTCCGGGTCAAATAGAATATTTAAAAAAAGTTATAATCAAATTGAATTAAAAGGTGTACTCATTTGAAAATATGTATGTTTTCTGTATTTTGTGCTCCTTTATGCTTTACGCCTGGTAAATTTCATCTTATGCATTTATAAGTATTTTCTCTGGTATTTATGCGTATGCAAAACGAATACACCATCATTTGCTTTTATGGCACAGTTTTGTTTATCTTTATTCTAAAGAGTGAGGTAATAGTTGTTTTCCTATGTTGATTAATTGCTAGATAGAATAATTTGATTATTAACCACTAATCAGTAAGCATTTAGTTTTATATTAGAGGAGGCGAGAAGATATATGACACCTCATCATTCTGTTCCTACTTAGAAATGTGCTTTATATTGTTATGTCGAGTTGATTATGTTAAGCCGATTCCTAAAATCACACGGTGTGTACGAGAATAACACCTTATGCGGTCAACGAGTGTGATACAATCTATCACAATAGCACATTCCCGTTATTTTTTATGACATACGTTCAGTAAACACATAATATCTAATTAAACATTACAAAATTGACTTGTTTTGTTTCCTTATCATATATTCACATCTAATAATGGTCGTGTTGTTATGACATGCGCTTGCATACACGGAATGCTAGGGAGCGGCTGCATTCGCGCGCCATGTGATTTAGTTGATATTGTAACATTTATTATTTATCGAATTGAAAGAAAGCACTTGTCAGAGTCAGATGATGCGTGTTTTACATTTCATAAAGATATTTCTATATCAATTTTCCAAACATATCGACTGTATTGTGATAACAGACTTTTAAATATAAAAAAGCAAAATAGAAGATAGAGCAGCTCCAGCTAGAATAGTATAGTATATAGCTATAGTATGTGATTTTTACCAAGACGATGGCCGGGAAATTGCTAACACTCAAAGTTTTAATGTGACCTAACTAAACTATTCTTTCTTCATTCCCGACCGTGCACCAATTAACATCGAGTGTTACCAAAATAATGGCTTACCTACGCTGACAAAGGCTTAATTCGGCAGTAGTATTCTTATAAAAGGCACTGAAAACTGTTGTTTTGTTCATTGTCAACTGGTTCTGAGAATTGTACACATGTGGACAACTAGAAGGGAATCACGTTAAGAAAGCGTAACAAGTACAACATGTATCGACATATTGTATAGACGTCGTGCTAATCACGTGTTTTTCGTTATCTTACTCCGGGTGTATAATTTGCAAGGTGAAGTGAAGGCATTGAGCAATTGAGCTGATATAAATATGTTATAACATTCAAACCCAAAGGCCCAAACGGACCTGAACAAAATTAATTCACTGCGTTGTTCGTGCTATACATTTGTACTCTACATATATAAGAATATTGCATATATACATTTTTCTTTAACTCATACAATGAGGATCACCACTTTTCATCTCGTTTCCTAGTTTTAATGATTTATTGCTATCAGATATGGCTTGATCATTATATTCAGACAAATGTCAACACGTTCTTGCATTGAGTACACTTAGTGATAAAACGTATTTAAACAAAACTTCAATTGATGCTTGATATACCATATACACAATCCTGGACATACCCCCTTTAACGTTATTGTGATTTAATCAATTTATTTATTATTTGCATAGCATATTTATTATTCATTTGAGCATTCTACTAATATATTAGGTCTACTGTATTAGTTGACCATTTATTTAATAAATGAATGAACTATTACTCGTACGCACAATTAAAGATAAACTCAATTAGACTCTTTTATTTTTAAACATTGTACAAATCCGGGTTATCCTTCGAAAGCAATAAACTAAAATAATTACACGACAATAGCCGACTCGTACCCTTTGTCGTGCGAGTAATGTATTAATTGTATACATTTCTTTATTTTCATACCAATATGTTAATGAAAGTAAATTATCTATTCATTTCGATCTTTAAACTCTTTGCATTATAAAAATACGGAAAACACAACAATTTCATTTCCTTTATTATAACATGATTTTATAAATTTATTTCAGTTTTAAAAATGAACATTTAACATAATATGTAGGAACTGTTAGTTTTACATAAATAATAAATACCATTGTTTAATGTCTTATCATGATAATTTTAAGAATAAACATGAAATATGTAGTTAAAAAACAACACCAAACAACATCAAAACATTTATACAACTTTACATGTATCTTTATTTCATACTGGTTTCTAATAATTATATAAAATACATGCAGAAAATCATGCAATGATGAATCATTACGAAAATGTCCTTTCTGTGAAGAAAACAGTGCTTACAAGACAATCTTTTCCTTTTTCATAAAGCTATAATATTGCTAATATTTAATCTTTGAAAAAGCGTTTTATTTGTATTTTTTAAGTCGACTTTCAATCTCTAAAATGTTACTCATCTGCCATATAGCAACTAAGTCCTCTTTTGAATCGTTTGCGTTTTTGGCCTTTTTTAGTCACAGTATTAAGGTTTATTTGGAAAGTCAAAAGGACACATTTTTTTTCATTTTTCTACCTTTTTTTCACAAATTGTTTAACATTCTGCGCTACTCTTGTCATGTTTTAAATTTATTATTATAAACTGCTGTTGACTTTTCTACAAAAGAAATATTATTCATTTCTAGGGTTTTTACCAGTTCATGTTAAATATTGATTTCTGCTAGGTGCCAGAACATGACGGTAATTTTCACTTTCCAGTAAATTGTATAGCCAGTATCAGCATTCATAAACAGGCTCAAACAAACAGAGTCTGCAACCTGCAACATTTTCGATTATGACGTTCTTAAGGGAATGTGTTTTCTCTCTATTTTTGTAGTTTTAATTGAAAAAAACGTTAACAATAATATTAACAATACATCAGTTTGCTTTGATATCAATTACAAAATGCAACATAATCATAATTACCCGAAAGTGTTCTCCGTTCTACATGATATTATTCCTTGAAGATTTAATAAATGAAATAAACCTAAAATGTGATTGTTTTTCTGAAAATAAAACCGTTGAAAATAGTAATCAACTCTAACGAATTCCCAGGTTATCTGTTCAATCAAATCTAGAAATTGCTTTATTAATATTACAATGATAAACTGAATAACCCTACGAGATTCTATTATCAAACAACAAAGCGGTATAATTGTTTAAAATTATGTCGTATTTATATCAAACTGGATTCTGTACTTTTATCCCAATGTATAAAATAAAGTAAAGTGAATTTACAGATTACGCTAAAAGAAACAAACGTTGTCAAGATTGTGTGTACCTATAATAACTAAAACGAGTGACATACATATATATCAATGGCATTCAAAAGCTAGAAATGTCAATGAAATCAGGTGTGGTTTCACCTAGATGCTGAAATAGTTATCCAGAGGAAGCTGATGTATAAATAAATTATTCATAATATCATAGTGTGAACACTGGTATGTTTTAAAAATAATACAATAAGAAAAGATACCATTGTTATTAAAACAGGTAAATGATTATTAAAGATTGTATGACTGATGCATGACAAAGGTTTTATCATTTTTTTTCTTATTTTTCTTTATGTTTTCAAATTAAATAAAGGATAACAGAATCCCTAAGAAAGCCCAACACGGCAAAATTGACAATATTGCAGGCTTTTTTTGATGCAGCCTGTTCATGGACGGTACTGGAAAATGCAAGTTACCGTCCATGTCCCTTAGCACCGACTTAAGCAGATTTCAAGATTTTAACACGAAAAGGGTGCAATTTTGAATTTAGAACATCCGCAGATGTGTTCATACGGCGGTTATCTTAGAACCTTCAATGCGACACAGTAGTGTAAGGTGAAAAAATGTGTGAAAAAATGTGTGTGCCCTAACCGAGAAAACAATGGGCGGAACTAAATAAAATGGAATTTTGGAAGGGGATCTGAGGTTATGAAGCCTGCATATTACAGATACAGCGTCAAAAGACACATTTCAAAAACAGGCAACATAATTATCATAAAGGTATATAT